>NC_074687.1:21461348-21681348 GCF_029448725.1 Salvelinus fontinalis
TCACAATTCCTGACATTTAATCCTACACCGGATAAGACAGGAGAAGTACTCCAGATATAACAGACTGACCCTAGCCCCCCGACACATAAACTACTGCAGCATAAATACTGGAGGCTGAGACAGGAGGGGTCGGGAGACACTGTGGCCCCATCCGACAATACCCCCGGACAGGGCCAAACAGGCAGGATATAACCCCAACCACTTTGCCAAAGCACAGCCCCCACACCACAAGAGGGATATCTTCACCCACCAACTTACCATCCTGAGACAAGGCCGAGTATAGTCCACAAAGATCTCCGCCACGGCACAACCCAAGGGGGGGCTCCTACCAGGACAGGAAGATCACGTCAGTGACTCAACCCACTCAAGTGACGCACATGGGACGGTATGGAAGAGCACCGGTAAGCCAGTGACTCAACCCCTGTAATAGGGTTAGAGGCAGAGAATCCCATTGCCTTACCGCCCTAATCTTACTACATTTGCACACTCTGTACATAGATTTTTTTATTGTGTTATTACATACTGTATGTTTGTTTATCCCTTGTGTTGTTGTTTTTGTCACACTGCTTTGCTTTATCTTTGCCAGGTCACAGTTGTTAATGAGAACTTGTTCATAACTGGCCTACCTGGTTAAATAAAGGTGAACATTTTTTTTTTTATGTGAAATGGATCACTGTGTATCAGTGTATCCATATGGCAGAGGCTAGTGCTCTTGCCATAGTTTAATTCTATCTTTTAGATTTTTATCAGTTTACTTCATTTTAAAGATTTTTTTAAACAAAAACGTTATTATTGAAATTAAACTGTTCCACCGAAAACTGGCACGCAGATCGGTAAAAATGGTAGGACAAATTCTAAGCTTCCCCAAACTTGAAACTTATAAGCTGCCTATGGTCTTTACTATTACACCCATTTAAAAAAATGTGTGCAAGCGCGTGCACAAATAGGTCCTGTAAAAAAATGGGCCCACCTATGGAACTCAAATGCCTGTCCAACTGATTCGTTCTGGCGCCTGGTCTGTTGGGTTCAGACCAGTTTTTGCGGTAGCTGGTGGGAGTTGGACAAAAAGCCAGCTGGTGTGGACGGGTAAGGCTTGAGCTGAGGGAGCGGGATTAATAAATCAGTCCCGCTCAGATCTCTACACTGAGGCATTTCTGTCAAGGTTTGTTTTTAGCCTGACAGAGGAAGTAACCTGATATCTCTGCTCTCTCAATGTCACTGGGGCTGAAATGGATCGGCCTGCGTTTACAGTACATTGTATTGCTCAGAGTCTCAGTTGAAGTAGTAACCTGCTAGCAAGCCGTGCTTGGTGTTGCGACAACTTCAATGGACTGTGATTAGTGATTAGGCCTACTATTGCTAAGGTTTATACTGGCAAAAAAGAAAGGTTGTGTGTTTGTTGGGTTCACTTGCAGAGATTGTCACAGAGCCAACTCCAGACTTCACCATCCATGCTGTCTGTATAAAGAGGAGAATTGCAACTTGTCTTCATACAATAGGAGCTGCTCTCTCTCCCTCTCTCTATCTCTCACACACACACATCCATGCAGTCTCATGAGAGCAGTCAGGACAGGAAACGTGTCATAGGGTAGCAGCTGCACCTCTATTTTTATTGCTGTTAAGAGTCGTTTTTTCATCTCACTCTCTCGCCTTCAGTTTTTATTTTTTAGGCCTTACAACCCACTAAGGTCGATGTCCAAGGAAATCTAAGTAGCATAATACAAAAATTCGCATGAAATCTGTCAGTTTAATATTTGGGGGGTTTTGCATTGGGAGCATCTCTCTACCACATCCCGAAAATCGGTCCTCTCAAACAATTGTATGTAGCATCCGAACGGTTTGGCCTACAAAACTATTATGACCCCTCTATGGAAAGATGAGACTCTCAGAAACACGGTGTTGTTCTCCATTTTGCTCTACGACTGAAGGCGATACAGCCAATCTGCCAACTTCTGTCTGTAGCGTCCAAACAGTTTGGGCTATACACGAATATGACCCCTCTGTACATGTCGGTTGTTTTGCTCTAGGAAGCCCACAGGCGTCACAAGACTCGTCTGAAGGTCCCCCTTGATCAGTCAAAAAAGTTAATGGAAGTACAGTGCATTCAGAAAGTATTCAGACCCCTTAACTTCTTCCACATTTTGTTACGTTATAGCCTTATTCTAAAATTTATTTAATTAAATGTTTTCCTTATCAATCTACACACAATACCCCATAATGACAAAACAAAAACAGTTTTTTAGAGCTTTTAGCCAACTCATAAAAAACAAAAAAAACAAAATACCTTATTTACGGAAGTATTCAGACCCTTTGCTATGAGACTCTAAATTGAACTCAGGTGCATCCTGACCACAATATTTCTGCAGCATTGAAGGTCTCCAAGAACACAGCGGCCTCCATCATTATTAAATGGAAGAAGTTTGTAACCATCAAGACTCTTTCTAGAGCTGGCCACCTGGCCAAACTGAGCAATCAGGGGGGAGAAGGGTCTTGGTCAGGAAGGTGACTCTGACAGAGCTCCAGAGATCCTCTGTGGAGATGAGAGAACCTTCCAGAAGGACAACCATCTCTGCAGCACTGCACCACTCAGAACTTTATGGTAGAGTGGCCAGATGGTAGTCACTCCTCAGTAAAAGGCACATGACAGCCCACTTGGAGTTTGCCAAAGGGCACCTAAAGGACTCTCAGACCATGAGAAACAAGATTATCTGGTCTGATGAAACCAACATTGAACTCTTTGGCCTGACTGCCAAATCTCACATCTGGAGGAAACCTGGCACAATTCCTACAGTGAAGCATGGTGGTGGCAGCATCGTGCTGTGGGGATGTTTTTCAGCGCCAGGGACTGGGAGAAAGGATTGAGGGAAAGATGAATGGAGCAAAGTACAGAGTGATCCCTCATGAAAACCTGCTCCAGAGCGGACCTCAGACTGGGGTGAAGATTCACCTTCCAACAGGACAACGATATATATATATATATATAATTTCTAAAAAGATGTTTATGCTTTGTCATTATGGGGTATTGTGTGTAGATTGATGAGGGAAAAAAACATTTGAATAAGTTTTAGAATAAGGCTGTGACGTAACGAAATGTGAAAAAAGTCAAGGGGTCTGAATACTTTCCGAATCCACTGTATGGAGACTGTTTAGTGCCAACAATAAGGGGTTAAATACATCTCAAATATAGGACAGACACTTCAGAACAAACTTCTTTTAGATTTTGTTTTGGGGTGGGCTATCTGTTGTTCCATGTAGTGAATATGTTATTCAATGCGTTTGTATGGGCTAGTAGCAGTAAGGCCAAATACCTACATATATGTTATACTTCAAGGGGTCTTAAAATTCTAAATAAAATAGCAAAAGGATTCTTTGTATGACCTTAAAACAATTCCATATAGCTTAGTAGAAACCTCCCCTGGCTTAGATAGGGCTTAGACTCTTATTTCATCTTTTTTTGGTAGGACTGTGTGTGTGTGCTGCCCTCTACTGGGTACTCATGGTTTGACAGCCCAATTACAGTCCCTACCGCTTTAGCACAGATAATTAAACTCCTAGTCAGAGGTCAGATAACCACATCAGTAATGATAGAACCACTACATTATTTTGTTTTATTACTATCCATGATCAACATATTAGTTATACAATCACTACAACACTTTTGTTACTAATACCATAAGATTATTTTACTTTAGAACCATTGCGTGTCTGTACGTGTGTGTTTGTGTGCCTATGTGTTTGTACATGGTATATGTGTGTGTTAGTGTATGGTGTGTGTGCGTATAAATTAGGTTAGTTGGCTGTGGGGTTGTTTATGCCGCCGCTCTGCTGTTGAAGCTGTGCAGTCCAGTCCTCTTCAATGTATTTGTGGCAGGGGTCGTCCGAATGCTCGCGCCGCTTCAACTTCACTGTGCTCGCCAGGATCGCCACGACGATGAAGGCAAACATTCCGATATTCAATGTCAGGTACCAAACAACATTCCTGAAGTTCTCCTCTGCCAGATTGTTGTCCAGAGCCTGTTCTGCCTTTGAGGAGTTCCGGCTCCAGTTGTCAAGGTAACGGCCTAGGGCATGGGTCAGAGAGTCCTCCAGGTGGAGGGTCATGTTTGACCAATTAGGCAGCATGATCACCTGGTGGGCGGAGTAAGCATAGATCGAATGGGATCAATGGCAGAAGAGAAGACATTGACATTGTATGTCTTTCTATGATCTGTGCGTTGAATCTTCATATAAGAACAAAAAGAAGCACATACACAGACAACACATTATATACAGAATCAGACAAACGGTGAAGCTTCTTACCGTCCAGTTGTGACTTTAAAAAAGAAATCTGACCTGTTCAGGCTTTCCAGTATCAGTCTAGGGAGGTTGAAGAGAGGTTCCATTCACAGGCGTCGATATAGAGGCAGGGTCCTGGAGAGGGGAAGTACCATGAGAAATAGACAAATATCCCACCACACAACCAACCAACTAACCAGTCAACCTTAGCCTAGGACAGAGCCAGTTACAAAAATAAACAATACTCATATTTTATGTACAGTGTGTGTGTGTGTGTGTGTGTGTGTGTGTGTGTGTGTGTGTGTGTGTGTGTGTGTGTGTGTGTGTGTGTGTGTGTGTGTGTGTGTGTGTGTGTGTGTGTGTGTGTGTGTGTGTGTGTGTGTGTGTGTGTGTGTGTGCGTGTGTGTGTGCGTGTGTGTGTGTGTGTATGTGTGTGTGTGTGTGTGTGTATGCGTGTATGCATGTTTCTGATGACCTTGAGAAACAGCTTAAATGGAAAGGGGAGTAGAGTTGAGGGTCACTCTCACCCTGCCACACACTGTAGCCTACATTTTAATTTTTAACAGCAGCACTGCAATCAATTGTGGAATGTGTTCTAATACTTGAGAAGTCCACATGGGGGCAGGCAGTACCACGATACAAAGTATCAAGTTTCATGCACTCAAAGAGGATCTCAAAAAAGAGATACAATCTTATCCCTGAGCAAAAGGACACAACAAACATGCTAGCATTCAAGACAATAGTGTAAATTAAGTTTAATAATCTTTGCAAAAGTGGATAGATATAATTTGTCGTTAGTGGTGGAGCTCTTCTTTAGTATACCCCACTGTCTTGCCCTCTGCCAATTATTGTCTGTAGTACAGTGTGTTGTACTGACATTGTTCCCGCTTGTGAAATTCCATAGCAGTACCCACATTTGCCACTAGATAACAGAGAACTTATCCTGGTGTAATGACACCACATGTTCCTCAGGGGTTAATTGGGAATTCAGAGGTGAGGCAGCCCTATTTGGAGGGGTTAGGGTTTAGTGAAACCAAATATTTTAGGTTTGGTTTATCAAATATGCCAGGCTACGGAAGCTTCCGCAATGAGCCATCTGTAATCAGTCTCGTTGCGGGACAAAGCAAAGGTTAGGGTTGAACATGAAGCTAGGGTTATGGCTAAGGTTGATCTGGGGTGTGGAGATGAAGTTAGGGTAAGGATTAGGGTTAAGGTTATGGCCAGGGTTAGGGGTGGACGGGGTGTGGACATTAAGCTAGGGTTAGGGTTTTGGCTAGGGTTTGGGTTGAATGGGGGTGTGGACATTAACCTCTCTTGGGTACGTGAGACGTTAGCGTCCTACCTCTTCAACAGCCAGTGAAACTGCTGGGCGCCAAATTCAAATACAGAAATACTCATTCAAAAAATTCAGAAAACAAAACATATTTTACATAGGTTTAAAGATTAACTTCTTGTGAATCCAACCACGGTGTCAGATATAAAAAATGCCTTACGGCGAAAGCATACCTTACGATTATTTGAGAACATAGCCCACTAGACAAATCATTACAAACAGTAACCAGCCAAGTAGAAGAGTTACACAAGTCAGAAATAGAGATAAAATTAATCCCTTACCTTTGATGATCTTCATATAGTTGCACTCAGCAGACATTCATATACTCAATAAATGTTCCTTTTGTTCGATAAAGTCTCTTTATATCCAAAAACCTCAGTTTTGTTCACGCGTTTTCTTCAGTAATCCACAGGCTCAAACGCAGTCAAAACAGGCAGACAAAAAAATCAAAATTGTGACACTTTAGGGTCCACTTATTCAGACTGCTCTTACTTCCTCATTTTTCAGAATACAAGCCTGAAACAATTTCTAAAGTTTGTTGACATCTAGTGGAAGGCATAGGAACTGCAATTTGAGTCCTAAGTCAATGGATACTGTAATGGCATTGAATAGAAAACTACAAAACCAACAACAACAAAAAATACTTCCTGAATGGATTTTTCTCAGGTTTTCGCCTGCCAAATCAGTTCTGTTATACTCACAGACACGATTTTAACAGTTTTGGAAACTTTAGAGTGTTTTCTATCCAAATGTACCAGTTATATGCATATAATATCTTCTGGGCCCGAGAAGCAGGCAGTTTAATTTGGGCATGCATTTCATCCAAAATTCCGAATGCTGCTCCCTACCCTAGAGAAGTTAAGCTATGTTTAGGGTTATGATGAGGGTTTGGGTTAAACGAGGGTGTGAACATTAAGCTAGGTTAAGGGTTATGGCTAGGGTTTGGGTTGAACGGGGGTGTGGACATGAAGCTTCGTTTAGGGTTTGTCACAACTTACAGACTTGTTTGCGTGTTGCTGTGCGTTTTGTTGCCAACCTTACTTTGCAACCTGACAAGTCTGGGGTTTGTGTGTGTGTGTGAAGTCATGCCTGGGTTATGATATTATTATGATAACATAAACAGTAAACAGCTTTGAGGGTTGAATAGTGGGTGAGTGTCTGTGAGAGTCAGAGGTCACAATTATACTGTACAATCCCACATGGAATTATGCATGTCTTGTATCTGTGCACATACAGTACCAGTCAAAAGTATGGACACACCTACTCATTCAAGGGTTTTTCTTTATTTTTACTATTTTCTACATTGTAAAATATTAGTGAATACATCAAAACTATGAAAAACACATATGGAATCCACACTTTGCCTTGATGACAGTATTGCACACTCTTGGCATTCTCTCAAACAGCTTCATGAGGTAGTCATCTGGAATGCATTTCAATTAACAGGTGTGCCTTGTTAAAAGTTCATCTGTGGATTTTCTTTCCTTCTTAATGCATTTGAGCCAATCAGTTGTGTTGTGACAAGGTAGGGGTGGTATACAGAAGAATATAAGGCTAACTGTTCTAGCATTGATTGATACACTCACAAAAGCTTAGATTACTTTCGTTGCAAAGCATATATTCAAAATCTGACACGATAGGTGGATTAACAACAAGCTAAGCTGTGTTTTGGTATATTTCACTTGTAATTGCATGATTATAAATATTTTTATAAATATTTTTGAATCTGATACGTTTGGGAATTTTCTTGTGCCTTTCAGGACCGGAACGAGGCTGTAGTTTTCTGAACATAACGCGTAACCCAAATGGTGTTTTTTGTTATAAAAGTAATATTTATCGAACAAAAAGAACATTTATTGTGTAACTGGGAGTCTCGTGAGTGCAAACATCCGAAGATTATCCAAGGTAAGCGATTAATTTTATTTATTTTCTGACTTTCGTGACCATGCTAATTTGGGGCTAGCTGTTCTAGCATTGATTGATACACTCACAAAAGCTTAGATTTCTTTCGCTGCAAAGCATATTTTCAAAATCTGACATGATAGGTGGATTAACAACAAGCTAAGCTGTGTTTTGGTATATTTCACTTGTGATTGCATGATTATAAATATTTTCAGTAATATTTTGCGCCCTGCAATTCAGCGGTTGTTTAGGAAAATGATCCCGTAAAAGGGATCCGTAGCGCAGAGAAATTAACCAACCATGCTATTTTGTTTGTTATTTCACATTGTTTGTAACTTATTTTGTACATGATGTTGCTGCTACCATCTCTTATGACCGAAAAGAGCTTCTGGACATCAGAACAGCGGTTACTCACCTTGAATTGGACAAATCATTTTTCTTTAATGAGTTGGACGGGAAGGATATACTCCAAACACCCGAACAGGCCCTCATCCCCATAATTCGCTGAGAAAGAAACTGAGATTTTGCAGAAAAAGATCGGGGTGCCTTGTGAGGATCAGGCGACGAGTGTCTAATCTGCCTTTGCCATCCGTACTGTTAGCCAACGTTCAATCGCTGGAAAATAAATGGGACGAACTGAAAGCACGTATATCCTACCAACGGGACATTAAAACTGTAATATCTTATGTTTCACCGAGTCGTGGCTGAACAACGACATTAATAGTATACAGCTGGCAAGTTATACACTCTATTGGCAGGATAGAACAGCAGCCTTTGGTAAGACACGGGGCGGGGGCCTATGTATATTTGTAAACAACAGCTGGTGCACAATATCAAAGGAAGTATCAAGGTTTTGCTCGCCTGAGGTAGAGTATCTCACGATAAGCTGCAGACCACACAATCTACCTAGAGAGTTTTCATCTGTATTTTTCGTAGCTCTTTACATACCACCAAAGACCGATGCGGGCACTAAAACCACACTCAATGAGCTGTATACCGCCATAAGCAAACTGGAAAACGCTCATCCAGAGGCGGCACTCCTAGTGGCCGGGGACTTTAGTGCAGGGAAACTTAAATCAATTTTATCTCATTTCTATCAGCATGTTAAATGTGCAAACAGAGGGAAAAAACTAAACCACCTTTACTCCACACACAGAGACCCGCACAAATCTGAACATAATTCTATCCTCCTGATTCCTGCTTACAAGCTACATTTTTTTATAGGAAACACCAGTGACCCGGTCAATAAAAAAGTGGTCAGATGAAGCAGATAATAAACTACAGGATTGTTGTGCTAGAACAAACTGGAATATGTTCCTGGATTCTTCCGATAGCATTGAGGAGTACAAAACATCCGTCACTGGCTTCATCAATAAGTGAATCAATGACGTTGTCCCCACAGTGACTGTACGTACATACCCCAACCAGAAGCCATTGATTACGGGCAACATTTGCACTGAGCTAATGGGTAGAGCTGCCTCCTTCAAGGAGCGGGAAGCTTATAAGAAATCCCTCTATGCCCTCAGATGAACCATCAAACAGGCAAAGCATCAATACAGGACTAAGATCGAATCGTACTACACCGGCTCTGACCCTCGTTGGATGTGGTAGGGCTTGCAAACTATTTACAGACTACAAAGGGAAGCACAGCCGAGAGCTGCCCAGTGACACAAAACCTATTCCCTCTCAGACGACTGAAAAGTTTTGGTATGGGTCCTCAGATCCTCAAAAGGTTTTACAGCTACACCATCGAGAGCATCCTGACATGGTGCATCACTGCCTGGTATGGCAACTGTTCGGACTCCGACAGCAACACACTACAGAGGGTAGTGCGTACGGCCCAGTACAACACCGGGGCCAAGCTTCCTGCCATCCAGGACCTTTATACTAGGCGGTGTCAGAGGAAGGCCCTAAAAATTGTCAGACTCCAGCCACCCTAGTTCTCTCTGCTTCCGCACGGCAAGCGATACCGGAGCGCCACATCTCGGACCAAGAGGCTTCTAAACAGCTTCTACCCCCAAGCCATAAGACTCCTGAACATCTAATCAAATGGCTACCCAGACTATTTGCACCCCCCCCCCCCCTCTTCTACGCTGCTGCTACTCTCTGTTATTGTCTATGCACAGTCACTTTAATAACTCTACCTATATGTACACGTTCCCTCAAATACCACGACGCCGGTGCCCCCGCACATTGAATCTGTACTGGTACCCCCTGTATATTGTTATTTTACTGCTGCTCTTTAATTATTTGTTATTCTTATCTCTTACTTTTTTAAGGTATTTTATTAAAACTGCATTGTTGGTCAAGGGCTTGTAAGTAAGCATTTCACTGTAAGGTCTACACCTGTTGTATTCGGTGCATGTGACAAATATAATTTGATTTGATTTTGACTTGTAAGGGCTGTTTGACCAAGAAGGAGAGTGATGGTGCTGCATCAGATGACATGGCCTCCACAATCACCCGACCTCAACCCAATTGAGATGGTTTGGGATGAGTTGGACCGCAGAGTGAAGGAAAAGCAGCCAACAAGTGCTCAGCATATGTGGGAACTCCTTCACGACTGTTGGAAAAGCATTCCTCACGAAGCCGGTTGAGAGGATGCCAAGAATGTGCAAACTGTCAGGCAAAGGGTGGCTACTTTGAAGAATATAAAATATAAAATATATTTGTTTAACACTTTTTTGGTTACTACATGATTCCATGTGTTATTTCATTGTTTTGATGGTTTCACTATTATTCTACAATGTAGAAAATAGTCCAAATAAAGAAAAACCCTTGAATGAGTAGGTGTGTCCAAACTTTTGACTGGTACTATATATAAATATATATATATATATATTGTGGTAAACCGTGGGGTGTTGGGTTGAGCATATCCAATCATTTGAATTTACCACAGGTGGACTCTACCACAAGTTGTAGAAACATCTCAAGGATGATCAATGGAAAGAGGATGAACCTGAGCTAAATTTCAAGTCTCATAGCAAAGGGTCTAAATACTTATGTAAGTAAGGTATTTCTCTTTTTTAGGTTTAATACATTTGCAAAAATTTCGAAAAACCTGTTTTCGCTTTGTCATTGTGGGGTATTGTGTGTAGATTGATGAGAAAAACATTAATTTAATACATTTTAGAATAAGGGGTCTGAAGACTTTCCGAATGCAAATCCTGCAGGCTGTTTTTATATTATCTTCATTATTGTCAAGTCATATGGTCAAGTGCAGCAAAGAAAGACCTAGTTAAGCTGCAGCTGGCCCAGAACAGAGCGGCAGATCTTGCTCTTCATTGTAATCAGAGGGATAATATTAATACTATGCATGCCAGTCTCTCTTGGCTAAGAGTTGTGGAATGACTGACTATGTCGCTTCTTGTTTATAGAAGCAAATTGTTTGCATTGTCAAATTACACACAGCGCTGGCCCACACACACTTACCCACCAGACATGTCACCAGGGGTCTTTTCACAGTCCCCAGATCCAGAACAAATTCAAGGAAAAGTACAGTATTATACAGAGCCATGAGTGCATGGAACTCCCTTCCATCTTATATAGCGCAAGTGAACAGCAAGCCTGGTTTAAAAAAACAAAGCAACATCTCACAGCACAACGCCTCTCCCCCATGTGACCTACTTGTTGTTGTAATGTGTGCTCTGGGAGTCAGGAAGCAAGTTCTGGGAGTGAATAATTTAATAGAAAAACAGTACAAAACAAGAAACACGAACAACGCACAAACAGAAACAAGGATACGTGGGAAGGAACCAAAGGGAATGACATATATAGGGCAGGTAATCAAGGATACGTGGGAAGTCCTTCAATACCGTTGGATAAGCATTCCTCGTGAAGCTGGTCGAGAGAATGCCAAGAATGTGCAAACTTTCAACGTTTTTTTCAAAGTGGCTTTTTTTCAAAGTGGCTACTTTGAAAAATATCAAATATATTTTGATTTGTTTAACACTTTTGGTTACTACATGATTCCATCTGTGTTATTTCATAGTTTTGATGTCTTCACTAATATTCTACAATGTAGAAAATAGTACAAATAAAGAATGAGTAGGTAGTGTATGTCAGTGGGTGTGTGTGTTCTCCTTTCTCTGTCCCGTGACTACCTATTTCACAACATCACTGCCACATCCCTTACACATCACCACCACCAATTATGTTGCGTATATAGGAGAAACTATGTACATTGTTAACACGTCATTGGCTGTGGAATGTTAAACCAAACAATACATTGAGAGGAAAATGACTAGCTAAGTGAGCTGAGCTTATGATACGCCTCATTGATTGTCCACTGATTCCCATGTCCCCAAATAGCCTGCTCATCTGAAACTGTGATTCCAAAGAGAGGTAAATATTTAATTTTGCCATTGAGGTCTTTTTTCTGTGGATTAATTCTGTAATCTTCTGAATCCCAGACACGCCGCCCATAGTTTGGTCAGGAGTGTATGGTATGAGTGGAATGTGTCGGGTCTGTGTTTGCGGTATGTTACACAGCATTAGTTAATGCCCAGACCACATTCCCACCATGTTTGATTCCGGACCGTCACCCCCCATGAGCGGGAATATCTTGGAATTAAGTGTTTACGTTCACAAACCATTGGTCAATGACTCACTCACTTGACTGTACAGAGTACTGCATATAAAATTAATTAAAGCATTCAGTTGATTGTTATCATTTGTGTTGAATATGTATGATAACCTTTCATACACACACAAAGTGATGTGAGAATGCTGGTGTGATGTTCCCAGTGAATTTCCTTCTCAGTGGGGAGTGGACTCTGATGGGCTCTGATGCAAACACACACACTCCCACGTGTGATGTGAGGATGCTGGTGTGATGTTCCCAGTGAATTTCCTTCTCAGCTTGGTGGAGAGTGGGCTCTGACGGGCTCTGGGGTTGAAAACGTTTCTTTCACCTCCCCCTTCTGCAGGTATTGTAAATACAGGTGAATTTACACCTTAATGAATATTACACCTTAGTGAATATCTAGTAAGAACCTGTCGTGCATCATGTTCTAATAGCTGCACAACCTCAGATATCACACAAGATATTTAGACTAGTTCAAGCAAGCTTTCTTATCCCTGTCTGGCCCAACATGGACGCTGGCTCATGTTGACTCCAATGCTTCCCACAGTTGTGTCAAGTTGGCTGGATGTCATTTAGGTGGTGGACCATTCTTGATACACACGGGAAACTTTTGAGAGTGAAAGACCCAGCAGGGTTGCAGTTCTTGACACAAACCAGTGTGCCTGGCATCTACTACCATACCCCGTTTTAAGGCACTTACATTTGTCCGCTCACCCTCTGAATGGCATACATACAGTCGTGGCCAAAAGTTTTGAGAATGACACAAATATTAATTTTCACAAAGTCTGCTAGAGAGAATAAAGTAGATGTCACACGTCAAAATGTTGATTTATGATCCTATGTCATGATGACGTGTGCATGCCCATATTTGGGCTTCCGGTCAGGACATCCTGGTGGGGTGGGGGGCGGGGGGAGGAAGTGACCATGTGTTTGGGCATCCTGTTCCTGTTTCTCACGGTTTATAGTGTGAAAATAGTTTTTTATAGTGTCTTTGAAGTTGTCATGATGTTTGATGTCTAGTGTCCTGTTTGGAACGGGGTGAAACGGGGTGGGGAGGAATGAACATTTCAAAGAGTAAGCATTTGAAACAGAGACAATTCTGTGGGCTTGTACTGAAGGCCTTAACCTAACTCCAAACACAAGCCAGCAGACCAGGACAGATAAAACGATAGTCGGTGAATCTTTCCTTCCTCATGGAACTTTTTCGAAGGGGAGTTGAATATTAGAGGTGATGTTTGTATATATATATATATTATCTAAGAATGATTGGTATTAATTCTAGGCATTTACATGTATGTTTTTAAAAATTAAGGCTATTTATACAATGAAACATTGTTTTTATTCATACTGTTTGTAAACAATAGCTTCTGCCCCCTTAGGGTCTACTTGAACCGCTTATTAAATCAGACCTCTCAGACCAGAAAGTATGGTTAGAAACCATGGCCAACTATATTCAATCTGTGATTAGAAACGATAATTAGAAGCTATGACAAAACTATGATAATAAACTATGAACAACTATGAAGACAGGGCTGTATGTGTGTGAATGATGAGCTATTATTTAAGTGTGTAATATTACTCTCTCTCTCTCTCTCTGTCAGGCTATGAAAAAGACAAGAGATAGGACATTGACTCCTGAGTGTTGATAGGTCTTAGATTTTTATAGACAGGGTATCTGTAAAACACAATGTGACAACTATTGAAGATGCAAAAAGGGGTTTTCAGAAATATATTTGGTTGACAGATTTGTATTATTATAAAAAGTAATATAAAAATGATTAGAATCTTTAGTATTATTATGTTACATGCGTGACATACCCAGAAATGTCAGCGTAGACAACTTACAAGAATGTGTTTACCAGGCCGTGATGAAAACATTTTAAAGGAGCTTTAATTCAAACATGCAAAGATATATATTTGATACAATTACCAACGTTAAAAACTGTTGTTACAATATCACAAATAATGTTTCTCGGACTAACACACTGTAGAGTTTCCTATTTACTAAAGAACCATCACTAAGACAAAACACAAAAAGTTGTAATACAATCAGTATACATGGCTTTACACCACTGCTCAATTCTCAAGGCTTAAAAATAATTATTTGGGGCCTCCTGAGTGGCGCAGTGGTCTAAGGCACTGCATCGCAGTGCTAGCTGTGCTCACTAAAGATTCTGGGTTCGAGTTCAGGCTCTGTCGCAGCCGCCCGAGACCGGGAGACCTGTGTGGCGGTGCACAATTGGCCCAGTGTCATCCGGGTTAGTGGAGGGTTTGGCCGGCAGGGATGTCCTTGTCCCATAGCGCCAGGTACATGGTGTTTCTTCCGACACATTGGTGCAGCTGGCTTCCGATTTAAGTGGGCATTGTGTCAAGAAGCAGTGCGGCTTGGTTGGGTTGTGTTTCAGAGGACGTACGGCTCTCGACCCTTCTCCTCTCCCGAGTCCGTACGGGAGTTGCAGTGATGAGACAAGACTCTAACTACCAATTGGGGAGAAAACGGGGTGAAAATAATAATAATACAAATTAAAAAGTATTTCTTTAACCTGTCTTCTCCCCTTCATCTATGCTGATTGAAGTGGATTTAACAGGGGACATCAATAAGGGATCATAACATTCACCTGGTCAGTCTGTCATGGAAAGAGCAGGTGTTAATGTTTCGTATACTCAGTGTACTGTAGATGAAATATATTTGTAAGATAGGCTACTTTATTACAATCGTGTTTGTTCTTTGTCCTGTTGCTCGTTATCTTGGCCCAAAACAACAATAAACAAAGAGTGGTCTGACTGCCAGTGATTTTCCACCGAGGAGGATGATATCATTGGTTTCGGCTGTGGAGGAGGAGTGGCAGATGACTGATCGCGACCAGTAAGATGAACTGTTAGATCCCTGTTGATTAAACTCTCATTGAGGATGTGAGACTGAGAGACTGAGACACCGTTGACCCAACAGCAGCAGAGGTTCAAATACCACCCTGCAGGCAGCATATATACACTCAGAGGAAACAGGGAGCTTTAATCAACCAATTACAGGCATTCATTAGGCTAACTGAGACCATCAACAGCAGAAGTGCTAATGCATGGACAGCTAAATAGAGAGACGTGTAAGAGTATCACACATCCATTTGAAAAACATATTTTTGCCATGTGAACAGGCCATAAAGGAGGTTGTGATTTGGTTTGGTTATTAACAACAACGTGGGGATACTGAGTGAGCTCCTCTTAAATGTTTTCACCTGTCCACTTTCAGAACCACTGGAGCATTACTTTAATTAGCGAGGCAGTGTTCATGTGTATTGTCCCATTCCACATTTTCTGCTTGGCTTCATTAGAAATGAAATAGGCCTGAAATACTAGACTAGAGTTCGCCGAATTTGGCTCGCCTGAGGTTTAATTTGACCCCTGAAGTTTTCTGAGCAAAAATGTTTTATTTAAAAGAAGAAAAAAAGTCCATTGTTGGACAAAAGACTGTAAAACATGAGGAAATCAGCTCCAAGTGATTTTAATTTAAGAAATCTGTTCCCAAGTATTCCCACGTATAATAGAGAGAGACGTGATCGTATACAAATGTAAGCAAGGTTTGAAATGAGTATGTTAAAGTGAAATTTTTATCTTTTTGGGATTCTTGCGGTCAATTTGCAGTCTACATATTATTTGTAATTATGTTCCAGCCGCTCAATAAAAAATAGTCCCGGGGCTGAATCTAGTTGCGGATGCCTGCACTACACTCTTATCATGAGTGTGTGACATTGAGGTGTTAATCATATTCACGGTTCCTTTTCTGTTGACCCGTTGTTTATTAGGACACAACTCACAGAAACCTTGATCACCGCACACTTATGGCTGAGATTAGTGTACCTTGTTAACCCAATTAACCCAAATGAGAGAAATGAGCACGTTTTGCCTCTCAGGCTGTTTTCCTGTGAGTGGCTCACTGTGAGAGAGGCTGAGTGTTTGTGTTTTAGTGTTTACTGGCTCATCTCCTTCATGGCCAGTCCAGCAGTCAACGCTACAGCTTTTTTTACATTTGAGTCATTTAGCAGATGCTCTTATCCAGGGCGACCTACGAGAGCAATTAGGGTTAAGTGCCTTGCTCAAGGGCACATCGGCATATTTTTTTATCTCGTCAGCTCGGGAATTCGGCTATTGGCCCAACGCTCTTAACCGCTAGGCTACCTCTCGCCCTTTACAGGTTCATTCATGGATCCATGGAACATCATTCATACCGACTCTTCTTATACCAAATCTCTACCATTGACTGTAAGTAAGTATTGAGTGGAATGTGTCAGTGCCACAGTGAGAATACACACAAAGCTAGAAGAGAAAATTAGAGTAAAGTGTAAAAATGAACATTCATTTTCTATATGTTTAAAAAGTATGAAGCAATTTGTTTGACTTAAAAGCAGTTTTACTGGATATGTCAGGCAAGTCACACTACTGTGGAAAATTGCAGAGGGGGAGTGGAGACAGTGGAGGATGATAGAGAAAGATATGCAGGCGGTGGGGAGAAAGCAAGAGGTGATAGAGACATTTATGGAAAACTGATCCGGCCTTCTCCTTGGCTGCACCATCTGTAAAGAAGCCTTGAATCATCCAATCCCCTCCAATTTTTGAACAGATTATTAATAGGCCCCAGGGTTACATAGGAGGCCCTATGCCCCAGGGATTCATGTTAGACAGTGAATTTTGAACTTTCCATAAGACAACCATGTTTTTTATACCCTTTTAATGTGTGAGAACAATAAAAATAAGACATTCAACACAAGTTTATTATTTTCCACAGGAACTTTATTTGTTGATTTCTTTCTAAAAAAAAAAAATGTAAAAATAGCATTATATATATTTCTCTAAGAAAAAGATACAAATCTCTTCTTCTCAATACAGTCTTTACCTGATTCTCAGAGATATATACAATAATCCTCCATTAATCAGACTCGGAACAGGGGATGGTTAGCTAAGCCTACATTTGCAACAAACAAAAAAAACACGCCTGAAAATCATGTCAATCGCCATAGATAGGCTATTGATTTGCTTTAGCATTGCACACAAAGACACATTTGGCAAGAATAGGTTTCTATGAAATACAGTACACGCTCAAATCAGATTAAATTATAAACCATTTCAAATACAGCAACAAATTCATGAATATATGAAAAGGGTAAACAAAAAATCCCCAAAAAACAACTGGGCTCGATTTTAGTGTGGTTTATCACCAAGTTAACAACGTAGCTTACTGAACAATTTCACGACATTAACCTTGGAAGAAAAAAAACATTATTCAGTCAAACACCGTGAGAAATTCCAAACAGTAGCTAGCCTAATCATACACAACACATTATGAAAGTGCAACCATGAGCATTAATTGATATGTTCAATTCTTTGCAATGCTACAATACAGTGCAAAAACCAAAAAAATGATATTCTCATGTCAACAATTATCAAATATACTTACATTTTTATATTTAACTACACAATTATTTTGACATCTACTCTACAGCAACTCACCTAGGTATTCTTAAGAAGTGTAAATAAAAAGTAACTGTCCAAACATGAAAACAAAAATATTTTAGTAAAAACTCAAAGCATTTGCAACCACCATATCCACACCACATTTGCAAACAATGTTTAAAGCTAATAGGAATAAAATAACTTCAGAGTTTTATTCTCCATCTAACGGTGGTAGCTTTAGTGTCACTATGCGGAGGCCCCTGCATAACGCTGCATGGTCCGTGCATAACTTTCAGTTGGTCCTCCGTAGCTCAGTTGGTAGAGCATGGCGCTTGCTCCCTGGCCCACCAATACGTAAAATGTTTGCATGACCGTGGTTTGCTTTCGATAAAAGCGTCTGCTAAATGGCATATACAGTACCTTCAGAAAGGATTCAGACCCCTTAACTTTTTCCAAATTCTGTTACTTTACAGCCTTAATCTAAAATGTATTAAATGAATTGTAAAAATCCTTAGCAATCTACACACAATAACCCATAACAAAGTAAAATATAAAAAACAGAAATACCTTATTTACATAAGAATTCAGACCCTTTGCTATGAGACTTGAAATTGAGCTCAAGTGCATCCTGTTTCCATTGATCATCCTTGAGATGTTTCTACAACTTGGAGTCCACCTGTGGTAAATTCAACTGATTGGACATGATTTGGAAAGGCACACACGTCTAAAAAGGTCCCACAGTTGACAGTGCAAGTCAAAGCAAAAACCATGCCATGAGATGGAAGGAATTGCTAAGAGCTCAGAGACAGGATTGTGTCGAGGCACAGCTCTAGGTCAAGGGTATCAAAACATTTCTGCAGCATTGAAGGTCCCCAAGAACAGTGGCCTCCATCATTCTTAAATGGAAGAAGTGTGGAAGCACCAAGACTCTTCCTAGAGCTGGCCGCCTGACCAAACTGAGGAATCGGGGGAGATGGGCGTTGATCTGGGAGGTGAACAAGAACCCGATGGTCACGCTCACAGCGCTCCAGAGTTCCTCTGTGGAGATGGGAGAACCTTCCAGAAGGACAATCATCTCCGCAGCACTCCACCAATCAGGCCTTTATGGTGGAGTGGCCAGACGGAAGCCAGTCCTCAGTAAGACACATGACAGCCCGCTTGGAACCTGAAGGACTCAGACCATGAGAAAGAAGATTCTCTGGTCTGATGAAACCAAGATTGAATTCTTTGGCCTGAATGCTATGCGTCACGTCTGGAGGAAACCTGGCACTATCCCTACGGTGAAGCATGATGGTGGTAGCGTCATGCCGTGGGGATGTTTTTCAGCGGAAGGAACAGGGAGAGTAGTCAGGATCGGGTGAAAGATGAACAGAGAAAAGTACAGAGAGAGATCTTTGATGAAAGTCTGAGGTCTTCTGGAGCAGGTTGAGTCAAAGGTTAGCCTTCCACCAGGACAACGACCCTAAGCACACAGCCAAGAAAACGCAGGAGTGGCTTTGGGACAAGTCTATGAATGTCCTTGAGTGGCCCAGCCAGAGCCCGGACTTGAACCCAATCGAACATCTCTGGAGAGATCTGAAAATAGCTGTAAATCAATGCTCCCCATCCAACCTGACAGAGCTTGAGAGGACCTGCAGAGAAGAATGGGGAGAAACTTCCCAAATACAAGTGTGCCAAAGTTGTAGCATCATACCGAAGAATACTCAAGGCTGTAATCGCTGCCAAAGAGTAAAGGGTTTGAATACTTACGCAAATGTGATATTGCATTTTTTAAATTAATTTGTTTAGAATTTTTTCTCTCAAAAAAAACTGTTTTTGCTTTGTCATTAGGGGGAATTGTGTAGATTGAGGAAAAAAATTATTTCATTCATTTTAGAATAAGGCTGATACCTAACAAAATGTGGAAAAAGTCAAGGGGTCTGAATACTTTCCGTAGGTACTGTATTAACAAAAAGGCATTGAGCAGGTTTCTTAAAATTGCCCTACAAAAAAAATCACAAAAGGGCTTTGGAATAACACAGAAGCAGACTAATAATCTCTAATAAACAATGAGTTCATACTTCATCTTATTCACATATGCTGGTAAGCATCTAGTAATCATACAGTAACATAGAAGTATATGGAAAATCTGAAGAACACTATTAGGAGACCACAAAGTGCTTTGGAGTTTGATTATTTTAATGTGACAAGGGGGAGAAGCTTCAATCATTTCAAAAGAATGATTTCAAAAAGCTCAATGAATCATCAGATTCACATCAAATCTCAGAAAATTGTAACTATGCCTTTGAAACAATCCCCAACAACTGTTAATTTGGTCCATTCTATAGAGAGAAGTAGACAAACAGGAATATTCCCAACGAGCAGACCAGAAACAGTCCACAGTTGAGCAGCAGTTTGGTTCTGGGTGGCTCGTACAGCATCTCTATGACGGCTCTCTCGTCCTCTTCTGTCCTTTTGGGATGGGCATTGTATGCTGCTTCTTTAAACCCACAGAACCACTCCAACAGACGCATGCCCCTCCCACCCTCCCCACAACAACTTTCCTCTGCATGAATGAGCCCTGCGAGACCATTATCAAATTGGATGGCGGGCGTTGCTGGAGTTGTTCCCGGGGTTGTCTCTGCGCTGGGGGTCGCGGGGTCATGGTCATTAGGTGGCGTTAGCAACGTAACGTCCTCCCCATCTAGACACCTAGCTCTACAGATGTCTGGGGGCAGATCCTTATAGAGGCCTCCATTCCCATTCAACTGCACGTGGCTCTTATCCGTCAGCTTGTACATCTCCTCACGGTCTTTGGGGGGAAGCTTTCCAATGTTACGCAGGCCCCATAATGTGGTGGTGCGAATCTGCTCCTCATCCGGAGGAGGGGTGCAGAGACTGACGACCACAGCCACCAGTCCAGATACCCAGAACAGCCCAGCAGCCACATACATGTAGTGGACATGTGTGATGAAGAAAGGCCTGTCGTCTGGCTGGTCACAGGGAGGCTCGCGATAAATAAACGCCAGAATCAGCCGGGTGGTACCCAGCACGAATCCGGTCATACCGCCCCAGAATGCACCTCTTTCATTGCAACGCTTCCAGAACACGCCCAGCATGAAGAGGGCGGCGATGGGCGGGGTCAGGTATCCAGCTACTTCCTGTATGTAGAGATACATCTGGCCACCCTGCATCTCGATGATGACAGGGATCCAAGCGATACTGATGACCACCATGAACACCACGAACAGCCGGCCCACCAACAGTAGCTCTTTCTGGGATGCACTACGCCTTGCGCTCTGGTAGATGTCCAGGGTGAAGATGGTGCTAGCGCTGTTAAAGATGGAGTCCAGATCACTCATGAGAGCTGCAATCATCACAGCCATCATCAGCCCTCGCAGTCCCATGGGCATCACAGACATGACCAGCCGCGGATACGCGATATTGGAGCAACCCGCCTTAGAGCCGCAAACGGCCAGGCAGTGCTCTGGCCCAATGCAGGCTATCTCGTCTGCAAACAAGATCCGGGAGATCATCCCGGGGATAACGATAATGAACATAGGTAGGACCTTCAGGAAGCCAGCCATCAGCGTGGAGCCCTTGGCATGGGCAATGTTCTTAGCAGCCAGCACCCTCTGGACGATGACCTGGTCAGCACACCAGTACCAGATGGAGGCTGGGGTTTGGCCCAGAAGGAAGCCTGGCCAGGGGATATCCTCGTCCAGCGGGCCCCGGAGGAGCCGCAGGGAATCTGGCTTGGGCTCAATGCGGCAGGAAGCTGAGTAGGTGAAGTTCCCACTGGCCAGGATAGCTGTTACATTTGGGACAGCTAGCATGTACTTGGTCCGAACCCCTTCAAGACCGCCGACCTTGATCAGGCTGATGATGGTCAGGCTGAGAGCTCCACCGATCATCAGCACGGCCTGGAGGGTGTCCGTGTACATGACTGCGACCAGGCCACCGGTGACTGTAAGCACTGCGGTCATACTGATGAGCAGGATGATGGACAGATAGAGGTTCCAGCCCAACGACTCCTGGATGAAAAGCGCCCCGGCATATAAGTCCACAGAGATCTTGGTGAAGATATAGAGCAGCACAGAAAGGGCAGCAAAGTACACCTTTAGCCTATTGCCTCCATAGCGTTTGGACAGGTACTCCGGCATGGTGTACACCCCAGAGTGGATATACACAGGTATGAACACCCAACCCAGCAGCTGCAGCAGGAGAAGAGCGTTAAACTCCCATGCTCCCACAGCAAAGCCGCTGGCTGCTCCCGACCCTGCCAGGCCTATGAAGTGTTCACTGCCAATGTTACTGACAAACAGCGACGCTCCGATCACCACCCATGTCATGGAGCGTCCCGCCAGGAAGTATCCACTCACCGTGCTGCGGTTGGCCTTCCACATGGCGAAGAACCCGATGCCCAGCACCAGGATGAAGTACAGAGCCACCACAGCTATGTCCGCTGCCTCCATGACACCAGTACCCATAGCGAGTGCTAAACAGAACTACTCGTTCAAAACTGATGAAAAACTCCTTTCAAACCCTGCAAAAGTCAAAGTCAAGGTTTAAAGTAACAGAAGGGCAATAAAAACACTATCCTTTGGTTTGCTGTCTGCATGGACGCTGTAGTATCCACTGTCTGGTCAAATTCACTAGGCGTGTGTGCGTTCGGAGGAGAATCTACCAGCACTGAGGACGCTCCAGTTTTAAAGGAGGATGCTGCAGGCCTCCAGTCTAGTATAGCCTAGAATTTACATTCCTGCAAGACAGTAAAGACAAAACACTTGATTAGAGCCCTTGTTTGACGGGAAGTGAGGAAGGTGACACACACATTTATACAAGACCTCTGAGGCAAAATTTCTGAGAAAACACAAAAATCAGATCAGATTTGACTGGTCACATACACATGGTTAGCAGATGTTATTGTGAGTGTAGCGAAATGCTTGTGCTTCTAGTTTCCACAACATATACCTAATACACACAAATCTAAGTAAAGGAATGGAATAAGAATATTTAAATATATGGATGAGCAATGACAGAGCAGCATAGGCTAAGATGTGATAGATAGTATAGAATACAGTATATACACATATGAGATGAGTAATGCAAGATATGTAAACATTATTAAAGTGACTAGTGTTCCATCTATTGAAGTGGCCAATGATTTCAAGTCTGTATGTAGGCAGCAGCCTCTCTGTGCTAGTGATGGCTGTTTAACAGTCTGATGGACTTGAGATTGAAAAACAGCTTCTCTCTCGGTCCCAGCTTTGATGCACCTGTACTGACCTCGCCTTCTGGATGATAGCGGGGTGAACAGGCAGTGGCTCGGGTGGTTGTTGTCCTTGATGATCTTTTTGGCCTTCCTGTGACATCGTGTGCTGTTGGTGTCCTGGAGGGCAGGTAGTTTGCCCCCGGTGATGCGTTGTGCAGACCGCACCACCCTCTGGAGAACCCTGCGGTTGTGGGTGATGCAGTTGCCGTATCAGTCGGTGATACAGCATGACAAGATGCTCTCAATTGTGCAGCTGTAAAAGTTTGTGAGGGTTTTAAGTGACAAGCCAAATTTCTTCAGCCTCCTGAACTTAACATTTCCACTGCTGTCCCGTCGATGTGGATATGGGGGTGTTCCCTCTGCTGTTTCCTGAACTCCACGATCTCCTTTGTTGAAGTTATTTTTCTGACACCACACTCCGAGAGCCCTCACCTCCTCCCTGTAGACTGTCTCGTTGTTGGTAATAAAGCCTACTACTGTTGTATCTTCTGCAAACTTGATGATTAAGCTGGAGGCATGAATGGCCATGCAGTCATGGGTGAACAGGGAGTACAGGAGGGGGCTGAGCACGCACCCTTGTGGGGCCGCAGTGTTGAGGATCAGCAAAGCGGAGATGTTGTTTCCTACCTTCACCACCTGTGGGTGGCCTGTCAGGAAGTCCAGGACAAAACTGCACAGGGTGGGGTTGAGACCCAGGGCATCAAGCTTAATGATGAGCTTGGAGGGTATTATGGTGTTGAATGCTGAGATGTAGTCAATGACCAGCATTCTTTCATAAGTATTCCTCTTGTCCAGATGGGATAGGGGAGTGTGCAGGCAATTGCATTGTCTGTGGACCTATTGGGGCGGTAAGCAAATTGAAGTGGGTCTAGGTGAAGTGACAGGTAAGGTGGAGGTGATATGATCCTTGATTCGTCTCTCAAAGCACTTCATGATGACAGAAGTGAGTGCTACGGTGCGATTGTCATTTAGTTCAGTTATCTTTGCTTTATTATTTTATTCCTCGACTTTTGTAATCATTTGATACAATAGAACACAAATTCCTAAAACATTCGTTGTACACTTTTGGTTTTGGGCCTATCTTTTTCTCTGTTATCAATATGTTTTATAAAGATAATATTTCTAATATGATTAATCGTAACACATCTAAAATATTTCATATTCACCATAGTGCACTCCAGGGTTGCCCTGTTTCAGCTTTCTTATTCCTTTTAGTTGCATTTTAAACAACCCTGGATTAAAAGGTATTTCAATATTTGACAAAAAACTACAAAAATCTCAGTTAGCAGATGGTACAGCTCTGTTTCTAAAAGACAAGGATCAAGTTGCTATTAAACTTATTATCTAATCATTCTCTTCAGCTTCTGGTCTGGAACTTAATTTAAATAAATGATAAAGTGTCCATATGTAACTCAAATTACCAATCTATTGAGAATATTCCAGTGAAAGACTGAAATATTTAGGGGAGCACATGGCGAAAAACCATATTGTCCGTCAGCATCTCAATTTCATTCAAGAGATTAAAGACAACAAAAAAATCCATCTTTAATAACTGGCTCCAGCTTGACCTCTATTGGAAGGGTTTTATTGTCCAAAGAGGGTCTGTCACGTTGTCTTCCCTGCTCTATCCCTATTTGTAGCTGATCAAACCAGCCTGATAAACAAAACTTTCATAGACAATATATAGAAAAATAAACAAATTTAAGAAATCAATCATATCAAACAAAAGACCTGATGGTGGGCTTGAAGTACTAGATTGAATTGATATCAACAATACCTTTTAAGTAAACTACATTTAAAAAAGATGCATGCTTAGCTCTGAATCTATAGGGATACTTCATTCCCTGTCATATTTTTATGAAAATGTCTGGTCTTCAATTTTTGTGGAAGTGCAACTACTCTCCAGCAAAATAACCCATCAAACTGTCCAAATTTCATGAACAAGCCCTTTTAGCCTGAAAGTATGTTATATCCACAGCTTATCCCCACACAAAACACTTCTGTGGAACAACAAAGGTATTGTTGTTAAAAAACAAGTATTTGTTCTTCCCGAAGTGGTTTGAAATAAATATTATATTTGTGCTTGATTTATTTGAAAAAGAAGGAAATATACTCTCTTATAGAAAGTTCTTGGAAACATATATACATTATAAAGAATTGAATTCTATATGCAAAGAAATACCTTCAGGATTTACTCAATTAATTAAATATCATTTGTCTTTTGGAGAACATGTCACGATTGATGCACAACTTGTTAGAAGGTTTCCCCCTGCTGGACAACAAATGTAATAATACATTCTTAAGATAACTTTTTAACTCCAAGAACAAGATCTCTCCTAGAGGGAAATTCTTCTGAAATGCATAGATTACTGAAATTGAATGGAAGAAGGTTTGGTTTCTCCCTCACAAATTTTGTATATAAAATAAAGTAAAAGAAATTCACTTTAAAATCTTGCACAAAATATACCCTTGCAATATGCATGGCTTTAGAGGACATATGTCTTTTCTGTGATAAAGGGGAAACCATTAAACACATTTTTATGAGTGTGACTCTGAAGTTGTTTTGGAGCAAGTAATTACATTATTTATTTCATTAATAAGACCCATGTATTTACAATGAAATACGTAATACATTATTATTCAAATAAAAACAAAACTACTGAATTAGTCGTTAATTTCTTCATTATCGGGTAAATTTTACATCCACAAAAAAATAATAATAATATGTTCCCAAATGCAATACATTTTTACTTTGTATTCTATTTTTTTAACTTTAGTCATTTTATGTTTCTTTAGAGAAAATATACATATATATATAGTTATGTTCTTTTTTTGTTATTGTAATTCGAAATGTAATAATAAATACATTTTCAATCATGACTTAGATACATTATGATTACATAATCCCCCGACCATTGCAGCTGAACTCATTATCCCGAGCCAAGCTTTGCAAATTATTTACTTTACAATATGATATTTTAGATGGCTATTTCTCTGGACAGTTTTAGCATCATCATCATCTCAACATCACTTAGCATCAACCAACCTCAAACATGATCGGCCTCAATATCCTACACTAACAGAACTGTAAGAGAACTGTCCTGATCCAACATGCTCCAAGACAATCACTCTTCTTGTCCACCCGCACACAGCGGTCATTCTTCCCGCCTGTAGTTTACATATTTAGTGATTTCAGCCCTCATCACGTGCTGGCATAAATCCAACCGTCCACCCTATCCCTGCCCCTTGCACTAAAATAACTCTTTGTTTGTCTCTTCAGCTCCGTGTTCATTGGACTACATGTCGCCAGCAGACCCTTCTAAAACAACAACAACGGTTGTTCAATGGAACAGAAACGTTTGCATATGTCCTGGCCAAAGTTATGCTATACTACAAATCAATTGAGGGTAGAGAAGAGGGTTCCAATGCCTTCACTGTCTTAGAAACACTTGAAAGGCTTAATACTTTATTACTTTTTATGAGCATGTATGAGAATTTAGAATGTCTTATAATGTTCTTAAAAAAAGGCTTAAAACAGACAGGTAGGCTATAACGCATGTGATATAGTAATATCAATCTATTGTAAGACTTGTATTACAAGGTGGTGTGCATAGATAGGCTACCCATACAACTGTCAGCCACAAGGTGACATTTTCTAGACAAGATGCCCCCTGATGATAAAAAGGGACTCGGGAGCTGACCGTTTGAGGAGGTACTGTATCAACATGAAACGATACCGGAGATATGGGATCAGGGCATTGTTGTCAAAGCACCATCAAGACATGTGGCACGCACCACAACCAATGATACAGCGGCAAAGGAATATTCTAGAAAGAAAGTGCACGCATTGTCCACATTGCCAAGGAGGGTGTGTAGCCTCGTAGTACTGAGCAAAATGTGTGGTTGAATTCGTCAAAAAGAATAGTCTTTGACCCTGACCTAGTAGCCTACATTAATTTACATTCCATGCATTCTGGGTTCAATAAAATAGTGAATTAAGTGCTCGACCTGCTTTTTCTTTTCTCCATCGCTTGTCCATTCTCTGCTTTTTTAGCACCCATTACCGCATTCTCCAGGCTACAATTTAAAACGGGCGGTCATAACAAAAATGCACACTCACCATTCCCATTACGTTATAATGTAGCTACTGACTACATCAATCCACAAGTTGAGGATTTGACTGTGAGTCTGCTTCTCTAGCGACAGTAGATATGTGTCTCTTCCTGCGTCAGTCCTTCCGATGTAGCGACAATTCGTATTTTGTCCTCCCGTATGCTCTGTTTTCGAGCAGTTAAGTGTAATAGCACACAGGTGACTGAATAGGACAAGGTAACTAGGCTTTATAAGCATCGACTCCGCTTCTTCCTCCTATGCCACGCCCTACACGTGTAATACACGTGTGACGTTTCGGATGGCTTCGGTCGCAACACGCCCATTGGTTATTGTTCTAATTTTAAAATACCGTATTGTTTTGAGGAACAAGCTACTTTTGCATACTACTGTAAATTAACCTTTGTTTTTGTTTTTAAACAGGGGATTGGTTTGCCTCATGACGTTCAACCTGTTAGCCTACTTGGGTGGAAATTGCCAGAAAGAAACCCCACTTTGCCTAATTAACTGACTGGGCAGGAGATCCTGCTGGTTAATCAGCTTTAACAGTTGCATAATAACATAACAATCTGGAAACTCACACTATTGGATATGTGCACTTTTAAAACCCTTGTAATCTCCCTTCAAGGTGTTAAACTTTTCAGAAATGTGCATCCTCATTAAGCCTAGTCCTATTGCACATGTGTCTGATGTCACAAGTCTGGCAATGTGACCCCACTCCACCCTCCAAACAGGCTACAACTCGTGGATCTATCTAGAATGCAATGGCATAGCCTAATATGGGGAGATATTTAACATTGCTTTTATGTTTAATTATTAAAGTTATTTATAGTCTCAATAACACAATGCAGTGACCGCTGGGTCTTCCATTCAGTGCTTCCATCGTTTACATCAATTTACATTGTGAGGGGCTTCAATAGCCTACTTGGCCACAGAGGTAGTCCTATATCAGCTAGTAGGCTAGCCTAGAAGAGACCTAGATACGATACACAAGCATTTCAACATGCAATAACATCTGCTAAATATGTGTATGTGACCAATACAATTTGATTTGGAGGAATTTATAGAAGATGAAGTCAGTGAATAGCTCCTGTCATTCTCTCTGATAAATAGGCTCTGTTTGTCTGATGTAGGATGAGACACATTTAAGACTACCAAAAGTATACCTTCATCTCAATAGGTGGCCTACTGTACATGCAAGGATAAACCCTTCAGTTCTGCACACACAGAAGTGACAATAGGCATTTGTTTTAGTATGGTGGAAGGTGCACAAGATGGGTCTGGAGAAACCACCAAGGCTGTGTCACTGCTCACCTGTGAGAATGTAGGAGGAGCACAATGAAATGCAAATGCCTCAACAATGGGCATCAATTTACACAGACCCTGTAAACTACACACTGACACAGTCGCACAGTATCTTCGTACAGGTGATGCTGGGCCAACCAGGCCTGTGTCAATACATAAGTGAGGTGATATCAGCAAAAATACACTTAGAAGCTTTATATAAAGCTGAGCTCATGTTTTAATAAAATAGGCCTAATATTGAAACTTGAGAACCTGATAAGTACTATAATTGGCTTTGCTAAAAAAAATATTCAAATTAAATCAAAATCAAATCAAATGTTATTGGTCACATGCACATAGCAGATGTGATTGAAGGTGTAGAGAAATGCTGGCCCCACATGTTTATCCACGCAACTAAGTTGTTTGCTTGTCTGCTGACGAGGACAGTGAATTTCCACTTCGTCGTTTTTTAGGTCGAGGAAATACATTTCCGCTTATTGACATATGAACTACGTTTCCCGTAATGCTTCTCGTTTCTGAATTTACGTACTTTGTGTGACAGGCTGTCATGCGCAGAAGTTTTGACCTACGGTACACAGTCGCAGGAGAACATGGCAGCTTTAGGACTCGGGCTGCAGGTATGACTTTCTAAAAAACAAGAATGTTATGCGATCTACGGCTCTGTTTTTAATTTGAGAATGTATTTAGATTATTAACAAGGACAAAACAGATCAATGTGTATTGTTTTGATATCGGTAGAATGTGTTTTCAACACAGAATACGCGAGGCCTTGCATGCTGGCATGAACTTGACAAGCCCGCTGGCAAGCTAACGACAGCCGGCTAACTTCATCAACATTGTTAGGTACCTGGCTGGATAGCTATCTACGTTTGTTGGGCATTTTCCTACGAACCGATGGCATTACTGTTAAATATTGTCCAACGTCCATAAGACAGAGTTATTATTATCGCCATGCGAATGACAACTTTATTGTAGAAAATGTGGTCAAGCAAACCAACACTAACTTCCTAAGGCACTCCAGATGTCACTTATGAAGATAGTCATTGGTTGATTACGATCTCTTTCCTTCTGCAGGTGCGTAAGTTAAGCACTTCAGTTCTTCGACAAGCTTTGATCAGGGTAAGAATAAATGAAGTACTGCCCATGTCCTCTGATCAGTGTAATATTAAGTCAATGACGCACGCCACAGCTTGAGTAATGTCATTGGCTTTGTGATTCAAATAAATAGTTGTTTTATAGCTTATTTTTGTGTCCGTTTTCTATTCTAGCCCCCCATCGACGTGTATGGGGTTGGAGGCCGCTATGCCACAGCCCTGTTCTCTGCTGCCAGCAAGCAGAAGAAACTGGAACAAGTAGAGAAGGAGATGGGCACGTTGTCAGTAAGTTATCCACTGCACCTCTGTCTCCTGTCTTAGTCCTCAGTCTGGCCACAAGTGTGTAATGTTTATACACTCTATTAACTTTGGCATGGCTATTCAACTCTTACCCTACGAGGTACGGAGCCTGTTGGTTTTCTGTTCTACCTTGAGATTAATACGCAGTGGAGCTGGCTTCAAGGTCCAGAGTTGAGTTTGAGGGAACTGTGTTACCTTTATTTAACTAGGCAAGTCAGTTAAGAACAAACTCTTATCTACAATGACGGCCTACACCGACCAAACAGACGATGCTGGGTCAATTGTGCGACGCCCTATGGGACTCCCAATCACAGCCAGTTGTGGGAAACCATACATTTGTCTGTTTGGCACTGTCTGTGGCCACAATATACTTTTTGACCAGCTTTCTTTCTATTTCTGTCTTTTCCTTCTCTGTCAGTCTCTGATCAAGGACCCCAAGCTGTCCAGTATCGTGATGAACCCCCATGTCAAGCGCAGCCTCAAGCTGAAGTACTTCGGTGCTGCCATGACTAAGGCAAATCTCTCCCCAATCACAGTTAACCTCATCAGTGAGTTGCCCAGCCTTACTAAGTTATACTGCACATGCCACTCTTGTTCTGGAGACTGCTGTTGTGTAAGAAAATGAAATGGGGCAGGTTTGTGGAGGAAAACGTTGTTGTTCTGCTGTCAAGACTCTTCTACCAAACTACTGCTCGTCTTCCTTTCCGTGTTTTCTGTCCCTCTTAACCGTTTGAAACGTTAAAATGGAAAAATCATTATGGATGTCACGCCATACCTTTTGATCGTTTAGTTGTAATCATGAATGTGAAGTAAATGTCAGCTAAGAGTATTGTTTGCTGCTCACAAGTGATCTTAATTAGCTAGTGATGCAAATGAGAGAATAGGAAAGAGTCCTTTAAGAGTATTTTGGCTATTGTTATGAGAACATCCTCACCCTTACTAATGTTAGTTCATGCAAATGATGATGCAAATGCATATAGTGAAAATGTTAGTTACTTGTGTCTACTGGCTAGGCTAACATGGTTTCATTGTCCTCCTCTCTCCTCCCTTAGCTGTGTTGGCAGATAATGGCCGCCTGACCCTGACCGCAGATGTCATTGGTGCCTTTGCAAAAATGATGAGCGCTCACCGTGGCGAGGTCATCTGCACTGTCACCACAGCACATGTACGGTGACACACACACACATTTGTTGTATATGGCATTGGTTCTCAGTTGGGTCGTACTACAGGGGTTCCACGGCCAAGATCACAAAATAAATACCGTACCAGTCAAAAGTTTGGAAACACCTACTCATTCCAGGGTTTTTCTTTATTTTTAGTCATTTCTACGTTGTAGAATAATATTGAAGACATCAAAACTATGAAATGACACACATGGAATCATATAGTAAGCAAAAAAGTGTTAAATCAAATATTTTATATTTGAGATTCTTCAAAGTATCCGCCTTGATGACAGCTTTGTACACTTAGTTTTCACAATGGCCATGTAGGCTACTGTGGCTATTTGATCATAAACATTTTAACATGGAAATAGCTGTTCTATCATTCAGCCTACAGTAGCAGCCAATGTCTGGTGTTCAATGTAGGCCTACATTGCATGAGAAGAAAAAAACATGCAGGACTTGACAGTAAACTGTTTATCCACTTGTCCTTCAGACAAGGTGACTGAAAATGTTGTTTGATGCAAGAAACCACTTTGCAAAATACAATTAATTATTATTCCCATTCCATTATTAGAGAATCAGACAAATTATTCTACCCTCTGCCTATTGGCTACTTAAGCTTGAATAAGCTATTTCAAAATACAGCACTTCCCCTTTAAGATGGAAAAAAACCTCTACCTGACTCTCTTTTCTAGAACTATACACGTTTTGTGCTCTTGTAGGAAGCAATCACGACCCTATTGCTGATTTACAACTGGGCTAATAACTCACTATCAGGTGTACCTACCACCAACAGCCCGAGACTAATAAAAAAAATGTTTGGCGATCAACTAGGAATGCCTTGGTGACCACTGCTCTAGAAAGTTGAGTCAAGTTCAATCTCGTGTTTTCTCTCTGTGGGCTAATATTTCTGCACAGCAGTCCTGGGGAAGCTGCGTGGCAGTCTCGGGGCTACTGCGTGTACGCGCATCTTAGAGAGAACATTGGACTGTCTGAGAGTGCTTTGAGTGGGGAGGGGAAAATGAAATAATTTGCTGTTATTGGCAGAGAGATTTGAAACTCTGTTTCTTAACTAATTTACCGCATGGTGATGTCACCATGGAAATCCCTCCCACCAAAACAGGCTGAAATTTCAGGCTGTCTTTTCAAACAGCTCTTACACTAAAAGGGCATTTATCAATAATTTCACATTATTATTCCAACCTCCATAATGTGTAACTGTATATAAAACACAGGGAAATCATGTTTGTCTTTAACCCTGGGCAACATGGGTCTGGCAGGCTCACAGCGGTATTGGTATCCACAGTACTCCACCAATTATACATTTTGGTATATACAACTCAATACTTATTGTATTAAATATTGTGTTAAACATAAATGCACGGCCGGCCCGCTCATTAAGTGGGATTAGGCGTCCGCCTGTGGCGGCAGATTAACGAGGGTGGCATTTTCTGAGTTAAACTGACCAAGACGCACCTCCAACAACACCACATAAATAAAACCTCACATAATTCTGCCAAAAACAATGACAATTTCATTGTTTAGGTGAGCTTTTTAGGTGAGTACTGATGCCGCCCTGTGATAAGCAGTGCCCCTTGGTCAAAGGCAGGTGCGCAAAATATTTTGCTTGTCCAATCCCAGCTCGCTTCTCCAGGGTGCTGTTGGAGAGACGCATCGCTGCGGCACACCACCAACATTCCGTCCAAAAAATGATCTAACATAAATTATGTAGCAGATATATGATACATGAAAGATATATGAAAGCGTTAAAAATAACCTTTTCTGTAGTTTACAGGCTGGATATAAAATCTGACAGATTGTATACTGTTTTGTATAATGTTTTTATCTCACATGAGATATTCTGATTGAATTTTCTTTTTTTTACCTTTATTTAACTAGGCAAGTCAGTTAAGAACAAATTCTTATTCACAATGATGGCCTAGGAACAGTGGGTTAACTGCCTTGTTCAGGGGCAGAACGACAGACTTTTACCTTGTTAGGTCGGGGATTTGATCCACCAACCACCAACGCTCTAACCATTAGGCTACCTGCCGCCCCATTATGAGGGCATCCCTGAGGAGTTTGCTGTCACAAAAGGGATCCGCGGCCCAAAAAAGTTTGAGAACCCCTGGTATATGGTTGTCAATCCAAGTTCCATATCAGTTATTGTAGCATTTGATTTGATATTTTTGTTTGTGTGTATAACAGCCCCTGGATGAAGCTAACCTGGCAGATCTGAAGGTGGCTCTGAACGGCTTCCTGACAAAGGGAGAGACTCTCATACTAGAGACTAAGGTGAGGCCATACTCAATTCGTGCCCTCTATGGCACAATAAGGCTTTTTTGGTACTTAATTTAAGGTAGATGCAATGGTTTAGGACTGTAAGGCTAGCACTAAACAAGAAAATGCTGATATCCAGTCGCATACATTGCTATGGTGTCGACTGGTGCTTTAACTTCCTGTGTTATTTTGCTTTTCCCTCCAGTCTGACACCTCCATCCTGGGCGGTATGATTGTCAGCATTGGGGATAAGTATGTGGACATGTCCACCAAGACAAAGATCCACAAATTGACCAAGATCATCAGAGATAGTTAAGTCTGTCTCGTCCAGCGGGGCATGGGGATGTTTCTCTGCTTTCTGCAACCTATACAGCGCTATGTCCGCTAAGATCCTGTCTAGTTGTTCATAATAAAATATTCTGTAACATATACTTTGTATTTGAAATGTCTTTATTTCTGTGTCCATGCAGACTGGTTGTTGCTGGTGGAGGGAAAATCATATGCCTGTTTTTATCAGCTTAGATACAGTGCCTTCTGAAAGTATTCAGACTCCTTGACTTTTTCCATGTTACATTACAGCCTTATTTAAAATATTTTTTTATTTTCCCTCATCAATCTACACACAACACCCTATAATGACAAAGCAAGTAAATAAACTAAAATAACACATTTACATAAGTATTCAGACCCTTTACTCAGTACTTTCTTGAAGCACCTTTGGCAGCGATTGAGTCTTCTTGGGTGTTACGCTTCAAACTTGGCACACTTGTAGTTGGGGAGTTTCTCCAATTCTTCTCTGCAGATCCTCTCAAGCTCTGACAGGTTGGACGGGGAGTGTTGCTGCACAGCTATTTTCAAGGCCTCCATAGATGTTCAATCGGGTTCAAGTCCAGGCTCTTGCTGGGCCACTTAAGGGCATTCAGAGACTTGTCCCGAAGCCACTCCTGCGTTGTCTTGGGTGTGCTTAGGGGTGATGTCGTTTTGGAAGGAGAACCTTCTCCCCAGTCTGAGGTCCTGAGCGCTCTGGAGAAGGTTTTCATCAAGGATCTCTCTGTACTTTGCTCTGTTCATCTTTCCCTCGATCCTGACTAGTCTACCCAGTCCCCGCTGCTGAAAAACATTGCCATAGGATGACGCTGCCACCACCATTCTCTGTAGGGATGGTGCCAGGTTTCCTCCAGACCTGACGCTTAGCATTCCGGCCAAAGAGTTTTAATCTTTGTTTCATCAGGCCAGATAATCTTGTTTCTCATGGTCTGAGAGTCTTTAAATGCCTTTTGGCGAACTCCAAGCGAGCTCTCGTGCCTTTTACTGAGGAGTGGCTCCCGTCTGGCCAATCTACCATAAAGGCCTGATTGGTGGAGTGCTGCAGAGATGGTTGTCCTGGAAGGTTCTCCCATCTCCACAGAGGAACTCTAGTGCTCTGTCAGAGTGACTGTTGGGTTCTTGGTCACCTCCCTGACCAAGGCACTTCTCCCCCAATTGCTCAGTTTGGCCGGGCGGCCAGCTCTAGGAAGAGTCTTGGTGGTTCCAAACTTCTTCCATTTAAGAATGATGGAGGCCACTGTGTTCTTGGGGACCTTCAATGCTGCAGGCATTTTTTTGATACCCCTTCCCAGATCTGTTGCTCGACACATTCCTGTCTCGGAGCTCTACCGACAATTCCTTCGATCTCATGGTTTGGTTTTTGCTCTGACATGCACTGTCAACTGCGTGACCTTATATAAACAGGTGTGTGCCTTCCAAATCATGTCCAATCAATTGAATTTACCACAGGTGGACTCCCAAGTTTTAGATGCATATCAAGGATGATCAATGGAAACAGGATGCACCAGAGCTCAACTTCGAGTCTCATAGCAAAGGCTCTGAATGCTTATGTAAATAAGGTATTTCTGTTTTTTCTTTTTAATATATTTACCAAAATGTCTAAACTGTTTTCACTTTGTCAGTATGGGGTATTATGTGCATGTTGCTGAGGACATTTTATTATTTAATCAATTTTAGAATTAGCCTGTAATGTAACAATTTGGAAAAAGTAAAGGGGTCTGAATACTTTTTGAAGGCACTGTAATTTATGATACTTGAATAACCAGTCTATCAGACCAGTGCCATTGAGCAAACGTGTTGAAACACGCTGCATACAATTTTTTTGTCTGTCTAGTGGCAAAACATGAGATTCACTTTTCAGTGTTGCTGTCGGCAAGGTTGGAAGAAAGTCACTTCAAACTAATGAGCTGCGTGTCCATTTACTCCACATTCATGTCAGTTTTAAGGTTACTGCATGTAAAGTCAAAAGTGCAAAGCACACAAATGAATAAGAACGTTGTTACATGCAGTTGTCCAACTGATTGAGATTACCAGTACAGGTCTTGCTTCTGCAAAAATAATGGTTTATTTTTGTTTGTGGCCAGTCAATGGCTATGCCTGGCTGTTCTATATTCTCCCCTACCTTACGTATGTGAAATAGGTAGCCTTTTTTATTCGATGAGGTGGATGGGCCAGAATCAACTCATTATTAAATACATTTTTTGATCTGTAATTCTGTTTTTCTATTTCCTCTGAGACGCAGTTCAGTGAAACTGCTACTAAACATTAGTTGCGTTGGATAGCCAGGATTATTCCCAAATACTGTACGCATGAACTGCTGATACATCTATCTATGGTGTGAGTTGTGTGTTTGCATGCTGAGCTGCATCAGTGAGATTGAGTGGCAGGACCGTGAGTGTTCACTTTTTTTTCTTCTTTGAGGTCAGTCAACCTGACCTGCAGGTTGAAGATGGTGCTGGAAGAAATGGCAGCCGTTTTACGGGCGCCTAACCAATTGTATTATGTGGGGTTTTTCGCGTTATTTGTAACTTATTTTGTACATAATGTTTCTGCCACCGTATCGTACTGCAAAAAAGAGCCTCTGGATATCAGGACAGCGATCACTCACCTCAGATTAGACAAAGATTTTTTCTTCAAAAAGCAGGACGCACAGGATATGCATAAGACACCCGACAAGGACAATATCCCCGTCATTGGCAGGAGAAAGAATTGCAGGTATAGAGGACACAGGGCGGGGTGCCTTTTAATAAGGCTCCACCGACGGTGAGTGGGAAATCTGACTTAACCATCAATATTAATTGCCAACGATCATTTGACAATAATTTAAAAGGGGTACGATCACGAATATCCTACCAACGGGACATCAAAAACTGTAATATCTTATGTTTCCCCGAATCGTGGTTGAATGACAGACATGTATAACATTCAGCTGGCGGGATATACGCTGCACCGGCTAGATAGAACAGCACACTCCGGTAAGACGAGGGGGGACGGTCTGGGTATGTTTATAAACAGCTGGTGCACAAAATCTAAGGAAGTCTCTAGATTTTGCTCGCCTGAAGTAACCTCATGATGAGCTGTAGACCACACTATTTGCCAAGAGAGTTTTCATCTATATTTTTCGTGACTGTTTATTTACAACCACAGATGGATGCTGGCACTAAGACCGCAGTCAGCAAACAGGAAAACGCCCACCCAGAGGCGGCACTCCTAGTGGCTTTAATGCAAGGAAATTGAAAGCAGTCTTGCCTAATTTCTATCCACATGTTCAATGTGCAACCAGAGGGGAAAATAAATCTATATCACCTTTACTCCACAAACAGAGACGTGTACAAAGCTCTCCCTCGCTGCCCCTTTTGGCAAATCTGACCATAATTCCATCATCCTGATTCCTGCGTATAAGCAAAAACTAAAGTAGGAAGCACCAGTGACTTGATCAATAAAAAAAAGTGGTTGGATGACGCAGATGCTAAGCTACAGGACTGTTGTGCTAGCACAGACTGGAATATGTTCTGGGATTCCTCCGATGGCATTGAGGAGTACAACACATCAGTCACTGGCTTCATCAATAAGTGCATCGATGACGTCGTCCCCACAGTGACTGTACGTACATACCCCAACCAGAAGCCATGGATTACAGGCAACATCCACACTAAGCTGCTGCCTTCAAGGAGTGGGACTCTAACCCGGACGCTTATATGAAATCCCGCTACACCCTCAGACGAACCATCAAACAGGCAAAGCACCAATATAGGACTAAGATTGAATCGTACTACACCGGCTCCGACGCTCGTCGGATGTGGCAGGGCCTGCAAACTATTACAGACTACAAAGGGAAGCACAGCCGCGAGCTGCCCAGTGACACGAGCATACCAGATGAGCTAAATCACTTCTATGCTCGCTTTGAGGCAAGCAACACTGAGGCATGCATGAGAGCATCAGCTGTTCTGGACGACTGTGTGATCACGCTCTCTGTAGCCGACGTAAGTATGACCTTTAAACATTCACAAGGCCGATGGGCCGGACGGATTTCCAGGACGTGTACTCTGAGCATGCACTGGCAAGTGTCTCCACTGACATTTTCAACCTGTCTGAGTCTGTAATACCAACATGTTTCAAGCAGATCACCATAGTCCCTGTGCCCAAGAACACTAAGGTAACCTGCCTAAATGACTACCGACCCGTAGCACTCACGTCCGTAGCCATGAAGTGCTTTGAAAGGATGGTCATGGCTCACATGCACACTATTATTCCAGAAACCCTAGACCCACTCCAATTTGCATACTGCCCAAACAGATCCACAGATGATGCAATCTCTTTTGCACTCCAAACTGCCCTTTCACCCCTGGACAAAAGGACCACCTACGTGAGAATGCTATTCATTGACTACATCTCAGCGTTCAACACCATAGTGCCCTCAAAGCTCATCACTAAGCTAAGGATCCTGGGACTAAACACCTCTCTCTACAACTGGATCCTGGAATTTCTGACGGGCCGCCCCCAGGTGGCAAGGGTAGGTAACAACACATCTGCCACGCTGATCCTCAACACTGGAGCCCCTCAGGGATGCGTGCTCAGTCCTCTCCTGTACTCCCTGTTCACTTATGACTGGCACGACTCCAACACCATCATTACGTTTGCAGATGACACAACAGTGGTAGGCTTGATCACTGACAACGACGAGACAGCCTATAGGGAGGAGGTCAGAGAACTGGACGTGTGGTGCCAGAATAACAACCTCTCCCTCAACGTAATCAAGACAAAGGAGATGATTGTTGACTAAAGTAAAAGGAGGAGCGAGCACGCACCCATTCTCATGCATGGGTCGGTAGTGGAGCAGGTTGAGAGATTCAAGTTCCACATCACCAACAAACTAGAATGGTCCAAACACCAAGACAGTTGTGAAGAGGGCACAACAAAGCCTATTGCCCCTCAGGAAACTAAAAAGATTTGACATTGGTCCTCAGATCCTCAAAAGGTTCTACAGCTGCAACATCGAGAGCATCCTGACTGGTTGCATCACTGCCTGGTACGACAACTGCTCAGCCTCCGACCACAAGGCACCTTAGAGGGTAGTGCGTACGGCCCAGTACATCACTGGGGCGAAGGTGCCTGCGATCCAGGACCTCTATACCAGGAGATGTCAGAGGAAGGCTCTAAAAATTGTAAGACTCCAGTCACCCCAGTCATAGACTGTTCACTCTGCTACCGCACGGCAAACAGTAGCGGAGCGCAAAGCCTAGGACCAAAATACTTCTTAACAGCTTCTACTATGCATTGTGGACAATGCAATGCCAAGTGTGTGCAAAGCTGTCATCAAGGCAAAGGGTGGGTACATTGAAGAATCGCAAATATAAAATATATTTTGATTTGTTTAACACTATTTTGGTTAATACATAATTATTAAATGTGTGTTATTTCATAGTGTTGATGTCTTAATTGTTATTCTACAATGTAGAAAATAGTAAAAATAAAGAAAAAACCTTGAACGAGTAGGTGTGTCCAAACCTTTGACTTGTACTGTATGTTGCATGTTGTGTCTTGAATCTTGAGCTCAGTTGTTCCTTCCTGTCATCACCAGCACCTTGAAGAAATCGAATGCTCGGGCAGGGCTTCTACTTCTCTGACCGTTATTGTGTTGAATGATACTGTAAGTTGCTGTTCATAATGGATTATTAATGTATCTCTCTTTTGAGATATAACTCCCACTTTTGAGATAAAACTCCCACTTTGGGTTTATAAGAGAGGTTGGGGAAGGGAAGCGGGTGGGTGGGTGGGTGGGAGGAAGGAATGAGGAAGAAGATTAGGGGGAGATAAGAGGGAGAAGCAGTGCGAGCTTGTTAGCTGAAAAAGTACGGTGACATTTTGTCACATTCTAGACCTCCACTAATTAAAGAGAATATGCTCTGCCACTTCTAGGTGTCTCAATCCATACTGTGCTAGCTGCAAAGACGGTGGTGTGCTCCATACTACGTTGTAACAGTTTATACATTCACACTGGTAAGTGATACATCTGAATACAAATGATTCTTTATTCACTGGTGTAAGTTAATTATAATCTGCACTGTTTAAATTGCTCAGGGAGTTCCATTTTAATGTATGTTTAGATTGTGGATATGATGGATTTTTCAAATATATTTTACGGTGTGCCAGCTAATGTTCTAGATCAGCACTAAAACAACTGATTAAACTACCAAATCAACCTTGATTAGTTGAATTAGGCATGCTAGCCCTGTGCTGGAGCAACATACCTTTAATGTATATTGGCGACATGTTAAACACATGTTAATGTATTGTGAATTGTATGTTTACCGGTAGCTCAGACTAGCCCTCAAATTCAAATCTGGACCTTGAAGCCAGTTCCATAGATATTTTTACTTTATTCTTCCCCTCTAATCAGGGACTGGTTTAGACCTGGGAAACCAGTGTTTGTGAAATTCATTATCAGGTACAACAGAAGTTCTCCAGACCTCGTTGGGTAATATTTGAATAACCCTGCTCTATAACTTTCTGAATCTATAGCTTTTGATTTTTCTCTCTCTGAGGTGATGTCTGGTCCACAGGTGGTTCTGGTCACTGGCTCCACACGTGGCCTGGGGTTAGCCATAGTGCAGGCGTTGTGCCAGGGCTTTAAAGGGGATGTGTATCTGAGTGCCCGGGACGTCCAGAGGGGGGCCATTGTTGTCGAGGATCTGCAGAGGGAGGGACTCAAGCCCAGACTCCTCCAGCTGGACATCACAGACCCGGTCAGCATCCAGGCGGCCCGGCAGCATTTCATGAAGGAGTACGGGGGTCTGGATGTGCTGATCAACAACGCAGGCATCGCCCCAAAACGTAACTACACATTGTTACACAAACACACACCATAAGTCTATGACACACTAGCAATACACAGCTGATTCAAATAATCAAAGCTTAATGATGAGTTGGTTATTTGAATCAGCTGTGTAGTGCTCGGGCAAAAAACTAAACTAGCCCCAGGACCGAGTTTTGGAAACCCTGCAATAAGGGTATTGTGTGTTAGCTGGCCTGGGATGCAGTGACATTTTAAAGTGAACTAATAGCTCCCTCTATGTCCAGGAGGTGACCCTGCATCCTTTGGCAGCCAAGCAGAACGCATTCTCCAAACCAACTTCTTCGCCACCAGAGACATGTGCAATGAATTTCTCCCTCTCCTGAAGAAAGATGGTAAAACCCTTGTGTCATGGGGGAAAACTATCCCTTATTTGGTAGTGTACCCAATGATTATTTTTTATTGTACGATGGGTGGGTCTAATCATGAATAGTGATTGGTTAAAACTGCATTCCAGCCGGTGTCTATTCCACAAGTTACCAAAGGCTAAATCTTAAATATATTACCTTAAAATGCCTATTTATCTGTTCCATCTCACTGATCACTCCACTGTCTCTCCGACATTTGAAACATTGTTTCAATATTCAAATTCGATTTCCAGCTTCAGTTTGAAGTGATAGTGTTAGCTGTGTTGTTGGCTAGCTCCTCTGAACAACAGTGTTCTGACGAGTGAGCACATTTTCTATGCCAGCCGAAATCGCGCCTTATTAGCTCATTGTTATGGATGTATCCAAATAAATGTAACTGGAAAACAGCTTAAACAAATTCGTTATTCTGGCTGCACTTTTTTGACGTGACTGTAAATTAGCCGTAGTTAGTTAGATAGCAAGCAAGGCATAAGAATGTTGCCAGCCAGTATGGCAATAGAACATTTAGAACGAACTAATTGGGTCGCGTCCATAGATACAGAACAAAAAGACGGAACGACTTGGTTGCATCTCTGGCAACCGAACCAATAGAACGAACGACCGACCAGCCGGCTTGGGTAGCAAGCCTAGATTTGTGTCAGGACTATATCTTGTGGAAGGATGAAATAGTATGAATAAATTCATCAAAACAACGTTTTTAATTAAAATATGTCAATCATTATTTTAATATATTGCTAACCCGTTGTATAAAAGTGATAATGCCCTCGAAGCCGTTGTTTGGAGAATATATTGGCGCGGTTTGCCGGCCTGAGACGAACAACACCCGTGCCAATATATTCTCCAAATACCGGCTTCTCAGGCATTATCACTTAATTGTACAATGGGTGGGTCTAATCCTGAATGCTGATTGGTTAAAACCGCATTCCAGCCGGTGTCTATTACGCAAGTTACCGCAGGCTAAATCTATGACGTTAAAATGCTTATTTACTCTGTTCCATCTGACTGCGCAATCCACTGTCTCATCAGCCCAGCCAGGCACTTTATAAACGTGATCTCCACTATAAAAAGCATCTAGACATTATCTCGACTTCGTTTTGGGCCAAACAACACCCATGCCAAATCACTTAATTAATCTCCATATGATTTTTCCTTTAATTTAACTTAACTATCTGTCTGTCTGTAATAGGGAGGATAGTGAATGTTGCCAGCATCGTGGGCTATATCACCCTCTATATGTGTTCTCCGGACCTCCAGGCCAGGCTCTGCAGTGATGACATCACAGAGGAGGAGCTAGTGGCTCTGATGAAGCGCTTTGTTGCTGAGGCCAAAGCTGGAGACCACATCAACAAGGGTTGGCCAAATTCAGTCTATGGGGTGTCCAAAATAGGCCTGATGGCCCTTACCCGGATCCAGGCCCGCAGGCTAAGAAGAGAGATGCCTCAGAGAGGGATTCTGATAAACTCCTGCTGCCCGGGCTGGGTGAAGTCTGACATGACCTATCCCAATGGGACCAAGACGCCTGCGGAGGGGGCTGACACACCTGTGTATCTGGCGCTGTTGCCTCCAGCAACACAGGAGCCCCAGGGGGAGTTTGTGGTGGATAGACAGGTACAGGTATGGGCGGGGTCACCAACAGGTGCAACAATGGATGAGGGACCCTGACTTTGGACCCTTTCATCTGCTACTATAATATATACAAGTAACTGCCAAAATAAAGGAAACAGCAACATAAAGTGTCTTAGTAGGATGTAGGCCTACCATGAATCAGAACAGCTTCAATGTACCTTGGCATAGATTCTACAAGTGTCTGGAACTCTATCGGAGGTGTGCGACACCCATCTTCCTTGAGAAATTCCATTATTTCGTGCTTTGTTGAAGGTGGTGGAAAACACTCTCAGGCGCCGCTCCAGAATCTCCCATAAGTGTTCAATTGGGTTGAGATCTGGTGACTGAGATGGCATATGGTTTACATCGTTTTCATGCTCATCAAACCATTACGTGACCACTCCTGCCCTGTGGATGGGGGCAGTGGCGGGCAAGTCCACCCAATCAGATTGAGCAAAAAATTATTATAATATTTTCCAAATGGGACATTATTTTTCTTTTTACCAAAGCACAATACTTGACGTGGGCAGGAGCTCACCGGAACTGAGTACCGGCACCTCACATTTTCTTCTGCTTGAGTTCCTTCACCTCCTATAGAATATTAGCACAAAAGTATTGAGGAGTTCACTTAAATATAAATAGTACCGGCACCCAAAATGAGTACCGGCACTTATTTCAGTACAAGTCAAGCACTGGTCTAAACATGCATACACCATCAGATATAATTCATAGCAAGCAGTAGGGAGGGGGTGGGACATCGAAAGGGACATTTATATTAATAATAATACATTTTATTTGGCAGATGCTTTTCAGAATACTCAAGGACATCTTACATAAAATCGAGTGCTGTACTAAAATCTATTTTAATTTAGGCCTATATAATGAATTTTAATTTATTGATTATTAACTGTTAAACTAATTCAGAAAAACAAAACAATTAGCTTATCAATTTCTAAATAAAGGGTGGGTTCTGGCACGTGTCACTTCATGCTGATACCCTGTGTGGTAAACAGTAGCTATTGCTGTGTTGGCTAGGCTACACTGTGTAGGCTACTCACTGTTAGCTAGCTAAGACTCACTAGTCAATTTAGCTAGCAAAAACAAGTAAAATGGCCAAACAAAGCTCAAGCTCAGTGTAATTTTTTTTTAAAGAGACCGTGCATAGAAGAGGATGTTGGAGAATTTGCCATTTGATATCAGTGATTTTGCCATGAAGGCCGGCCAGTCCCCCTATATCAATCACTGATTGCATTGCATTGGTCTAATCAAGGGCCTTAAAGAGATTTTCAGTACATTCAGAGACAACGATCAGCACTACAACAATGCTTTCATTCAACACTTTCAGAAATCATGCTCTTAACCGCTAGACTATATCAGGGCATCATGTTCTAGTCTAATAGGTCTATGGTTTATTATGTGCCATCAACTGATTTCTGCCATCAACTGATTTCTGCCTATGCCACTGGATGGGGGCATTGTCATCCTATAGCCAAAATAATGGCCTGCACAGCATTTTATACATGACCCTAAGCATGATGGACTGTTCATTGCTTAATTAACTCAGGGGCCACACCTGAGTGGAAGTGCTTTCAATATACTTTGTATGCCTATCCCTCATTAACTCGTGTTTCCATTATTTTGGCAGTTATATACATGTGTGTGAATTAACCATATAGGTATTGCTGTATAATAACCATTTAATAACCACATCAGTAAAGAGCAATTAAAAAAACATTGTAATTTGTCTTTTATTTGTAGTTTATCTACTGCACTGTGAAGTGTTTGCAGAGCCAGAGGGTTTTGGTTGATGTCTACTTAATAGTTAAACACATCACTTAATTGTCTCAAAAATGACTGTAAAAATGTAATGAAAACGAGCCAGGGGATAGGTTGATGTGCACTGAATAGTTACACACGTTACTTAATTGTCTCTGTAAACATGTAATGAAAACGATTGCTTGATAAAAAGTAACATATTAAACATGCAGCTTGTGGGCAGTTATTTTGTCAGTCCTCTTCGCCCCAGCTTTGACCAATACCTGACAGTGACTCGAGAGGTTTGTAAACATCGCACATCCCGGAATGTACCAAAGCCGGGGGTGGCAGTGAGACAAGAGAGAATAATACTTTCAGATTTGAAAACTGAATGCAAGAAACAGGTTTACCACCACTGCTGACTCGTTTATTCATGAAGACGTTTAAGTGACCTTGTGAGGGGCTTTTATAGCTTGTGAAGATAAATACTGCTCCTAAGCGGTCGTAGCTATTCATCCCCCTTTCCCTAAGAGCAGGAAGTGCACTCTCCTAGCTCCGCTCGAGTGCATTGAATCAGCTGAGTTTGGGGATGCCACCCCTTTGCGTTTAGCAGGATCTGCCCAAGACACATTTGGGGAATGGGAAACGCACTCTAGACAGAACGGTTGGTTGGCGGTTTCTCCAAGCAGACCGGACGCTACATCCAGACCCGTTAACCGTCACCGTTTTGCCGGGTTTGAGGGAAATTTGAGAGCTCAAACCGGAGCTTGTTTTGCAGTTGGTGAGTCATTGATTAACAAGTATTATGCACCTTGTGTTTTATTGTTTACCGCACCACGTGATAGCACGTTGAAATCAAAAAATGTCCCATTTTAATGAGCTGTTTTCTCCCTAGTTCACGTTTTCCTGTTGTGAAGCAATATGATGTAAATATGGTGCATTGTAGTCTACTATACATTCATTTGACTCGTTGGTCAACAGGGACATGATGTACCGTGGTAGTTTGGGCCATGTCTTGTGGCGATTGAAACCCGCTGTCATAATCAACTGTATGGACTGAGTGGGCAACGCTATAAGACCTACCTTTTCTCTGCAAAATCAACAAACATCCAATTTCAGTTATTTTAAAATTGTTGCTTTACACTGCTTCATCAACAACATGCATGCCAGTCTTTCCTGGTTGAGGGTTGATGAGAGATTAACTGCTTCTAGTTTTTATGAGAAATAATACTGTGATGAAAGTTCCAGATTGTCTGCATGATCAAATAACATTCAATTTAGACACCCATATATATGCCACTAGGGTCTCTTCCCAGTCCCCAAGTCCAAAACGAATTCACTGCAACGCACAGTATTATACAGAGCCATCCATGGAACTCCCTTTCATCTCCAATTACTCAAGCAAACAGCAAAATGACCTTTAAAAATCGGATTAAACAACATCTCATGGAATGGCGGGGACTGTAAGGGGACACATTCTAATACTTATTTTTAGTGTTTTGTTGTATTTTACATTTCTGTGACTGTCCTTATCTTAGTGTATCAGTGCTTTGTTACTTGTCATGTTTTTTTGTGGACCCCAGGAAGAGTAGCTGCTGCTTCTGCAAAATCTAATGGGCATCGAAATAAACAAACAAAAAATAAACACCGCAGGAAAGATGAGGAAGTGGTGGAATTTGAGGAGCTATTTTAATTAGAGCAAGTGGATGATGATGTCATTAGAGTTCCGGGTCCTTTAGATCTTGTCAAAGATGCTGAGCGAGAGACAGACAGTATTTAGCTGGAGGAGCAGGAGCTTGCCTAATGCATTGCCAATAACATCTGATTGGATGAAATCCTCTTCTCGCTCACTCTCACTCACACACACAGACGGAAATCCCTGATTTGTTTTCTCACTCTCCATAGCCATGTCATCTTACATAATGCTGTCTGGTCTATAGAGTCACATTCAGAGGCTCTGCCGTGACTGAGCTCTGCCATGACTGAGTCTTTAACAGCAGTGTCTGTCCCATCCTAGCAGTTCTGGCCTGTCCAATTCATATTAGAAGTCTCACAAGGCATAGTCATATGCAATAAGGCTATATTACAGTCAGTTTCATAATCTGCTAACGAATATCTCTTTGCTCTTTGTGAGTCCACCCTCTAAACACACAGTCTCCCCCCTCCCCTTCAGGAGCAAACGTTGCAGGCTTACTGGAGTGCTCGCTGCTCCCTATCAGCATGTTCATGAGACGGAGAATGAGTGCTTGACGGGCTGCTCCAGGCTTTATTCTGTGTTGAAGTTCAACTTTAGGATAAACTACAATGTATTTGAGTATTTACACGATGTAGCTCCAGGCCTAAATATTAACATTTCCTTGTTTGAATTCAAACAGACATTTTGTGATTCGATAAAATTCCAGGAAAATAATATGTTTAAATATGTTTGAAAGATATTTGTGTATCCACACAGTGATGTTTGCATAGGGTTAGTAGATCACTTGACAGGCTTGAGGTTGTCTTATATGCAAATCCGCCTGTATTTCTGCACCTAACCTGACCTGTTCACATTGCCAACCTACTTGTTTGTCAGGAGAGAACTTACAACATTAGCAGAAGTTGGAAGAGAGACAGAAAGGTAAGAAGAGAGAATCTGACTAGATCTGTGGATGCGTCAGCAACTGTTCTGAGACTAGCCTTTTCAGTAAGTTTTGTCTTAAAGGCAAAGTACTGACCGAACCTTTTTAAAGTAGAGGTTCTGATACAGGATCTCTATTAAAGGTAGTTCTAATGGCTAGTGCTGTTTGAGAGAATGGTCCATTCACATATTTTCTGTCCAGAGCTAGACAGACTAGGCTAGTCAATCAGTTCACAGTCATACTGATATTACTGTGTTTTGTGTGTGTGTCTCTCAAATCAAAGTTTATTGGTCGGGTACACAGTTTAGAAGATGTTATAGCGGGTGCAGTGAAATGCTTATGTTACTAGTGCCTAACAATGCAGTAAAATGTCAAACAAGTACACAAATAATTAAAATGTAAAATAAATAGAAATAAATAAAAAGTACAACAAAGAAATCAAGAACGTAACAGTAATCCAAATGCAATCTATATGTACAGTACCAGTCAAAAGTTTGGACACACCTACTCATTCCAGGGTTTTTCTTTATTTTTACTATTTTCTACATTGTAGAATAATAGCGAAAGACATCTACACTATTAAATAACACATATGGAATCATGTAGTAACCAAAAAAGTGTTAAACAAATCAAAATATATTTTATATTTGAGATTATTCAAAGTAGCCACCCTTTGCCTTGATGATAGCATTGCACACTCTTGGCATTCTCTCAACCAGCTTTATGAGGTAGTCACAGTCATACTGTCACATTCATACTGTAATTACTGCTTTGTATGTGTGTACCACAGCAGTAAATTGCAATTCATCTGTGTAATGCATTGAGTTTGGCAGTGATTTGCAGGATTTAGTGGCTGAGTGTGTTAGACATGGTCGGCTAGGAGACGAAGAGGAAGTGATGTAAGTCTGTCAACCCCACTGCTTACTCATCAGCTTGGATTCCCCTCAGTGATATAATTCTGCTCCCTATAGTTATCTCAGTCTCTCTTTTTTCCTACTCTGATTCCCATCTGTCTCTTTGTCCATTCTGTCTCCAAATCAATGAGCTTGTCTGAGATTAAGGTATAGAGAGAAACAGATACAGAGACAGAAATCAATCCATGTGTGTGTGTCCAGCTTGTTTCCACGATTTCAACACACTAACGATCAATGTTGTCGAGGAGACACAGATAGAGAATTATGGGGATGGCTAACAAACAAGCAAGCAGCACCTAGCTAACTCCTGTCAATTAGAGATGTTGACCTGAGATTGCCCTAATTAATCAACTGGTTGAGCGTACTGTGATCTCACCATCCACACACAGCCTTTAACACACAGACACGAAGAGACACAGAGAGCTAGGCTATTACACATATAGATGGGGGGGACATGAGGTCAGAGTTTGGGATGTGATCAGGGGGGTTATAGGTAGGCAGGTGCCAGGTATAACCCAGACAGAGTACTTTGTCATTGACACTTATTCTGACTTGGTTAGTGGCTGCCATGTTAGTGTTGCTCAGCAGCACAATGTTCTCACCTGTTACCATGGATCAAGGGATTTAGTTTTATAGTGCTTCCTCACTGTTGTTCTGTTATTGAAGGAATTATTTCCAAAGGGAAGCTGACCTACTACTGTCCTGGAGTGACCAGAATGAGACTCCGCACATGTGGCAGTGTCTTTAACGAAACAGGTAATCGTTTTAGTCTGGGTAGCCATTTGATTAGATGTTCAGGAAGGAGTCTTATGGCTTGGGGGTAGAAGCTGTTTAGAAGCCTCTTGGACCTACACTTGGTGCTCCTGTACCGCTTGCCATGTGGTAGCAGAGAGAACCGTCTATGACTTGGGTGGCTGGACTCTTTGACAATTTTTAGGGCCTTCCTCTGACACCACCTGTTATTTTTTATTTTATTTTATTTTACCGTTATTTTACCAGGTAAGTTGACTGAGAACACGTTCTCATTTGCAGCAACGACCTGGGGAGGTCCTGGATGGCAAATTGAAGTGTGTCTAGGGTTTCTGGGATAATGGTGTGCATGTGAGCCATGACCAGCCTTTCAAAGCACTTCATGGCTACAGATGTGAGTGCTACGGGTCGGTAGTCATTTAGGCAGGTTACCTTAGTGTTCTTGGGCACAGGGACTATGGTGATCTGCTTGAAACATGTTGGTATTACAGACTCAGACCGGGAAAGGTTGAAAATGTAAGTGAAGACACTTGCCAGTTGGTCAGCACATGCTCGGAATACATGTCTTGGTAATCCGTCTGGCCCTGCGGCCTTGTGAATGTTGACCTGTTTAAAGGTCTTACTCACATCGGCTGCGGAGAGCGTGATCACACAGTCGTCCGGAACAACTGATGCTCTCATGCATGTTTCAGTGTTACTTGCTTCGAAGCAAGCATAGAAGTAATTTAGCTCATATGGTACGTAGGGTTACACATTTTGGGGAATATTCAGAGGTGGAAACTTTCTGTGGGGAATATATGGGAATTCACGGAAATATATGCAAATGTATATTAATACCATTAAAATGTTGATGTTTTTTGCATTGGATATATTTACCATATCGTATGGAAACAGAAACATAAACCTTTTATCATAAGTAGACATAATTGCTAATTATTTAAATCCTTCCAATATATATTGATAAAACTGATTACGAATTGCACTTTAATTAAATGAGTTGACTCTTCACCTGGGATTATTTCACTTAACAACAAAAGAAAGGAAATATTGAATGATCCATCTCATCTCCCAAAAACGTTTTCAACATACATAAAATGATAGTCTAGAAACTAAAGCTTTGGTTGTCTTCCTCTCAGGCTTCCATGTCTTCTCCCTGGACCTCCTCAATGTCCACCTCTTGAACATCAGACTCTGAGGCCTCATCTTAACTGTCACTTTCCAACCTTATTGAGGATGGCTCGTTGTCAGGCTCAAAAAGCCTCAAATTTGCCCGGATGGCCACCAATTTTTCAACCCTTGTATTGGTCAGCCTGTTGCGTGCTTTGGTGTGTGTGTTCCCAAACAAGGACCAGTTGCACACTGAGACGGCTGGTGTTGGTGGGATTTGGAGGATGATGGATGCAACAGGGGAAAGAGCTTCAGATCCACAAAGTCCCTTTCACCAGGTGGCTGATGAGATGGGTTGGCATGACTGCCATATTGCATCTCCTTCCCAAAACCCTTGCTTGGAAGTGTACTTCGCCAGACTGCCAAGAACCTTGCCCTCATCCAGGCCAAGGTGGCAGGACACGATAGTGATGACACCATAGGCCTTGTTGATCTCTGCACCAGACAGGATGCTCTTGCCAGCATACTTGGGGTCCAACATGTACGCTGCGGCGTGTATGGGCTTTAGGCAGAAGTCTTCACGCTTTTTGATTTATTTCAGAACTGCAGTTTTCTTTGCTTGGTGCAACAGTGAAGTGGGCAGGGCAGTATGGATTTCTTCTCTTAAACATCAGACAAGATGGCATTGTCTCCCTCATTCCGTGCAATGGCTACTGCTATAGGTTTCAGGAGTTTCAGACTGCTTACCACTCTCTCCCAAAATACATCATCCAGGAGGATCCTCTTGATGGGGCTGTCCATATCGGCAGACTGTGATATGGCCATTTCTTGGAGAGACTCCTTCCCCTCCAGAAGACTGTCAAACATGATGACAACACCACCTCAACGGGTGTTGCTGGGCAGCTTCAATGTGGTGCTCTTATTTTTCTCACTTTGCTTGGTGACGTAGATTGCTGCTGTAACTTGATGACCCTTCACATACCTTACCATTTCCTTGGCTCTCTTGTAGAGTGTACCCATTGTTTTCAGTTCCATAATGACCTTGAGGAGCAGATTCAATGCATGAGCAGCACAGCCAATGGGTGTGATGTGAGGGTAGGACTCCTCTACTTTAGACCAAGCAGCCTTCATGTTCGCAGCATTGTCTGTCACCAATGCAAATACCTTCTGTGGTCCAAGGTCACTGATGACTGCCTTTAGCTTATCTGCAATGTAGAGACCGGTGTGTCTGTTGTTCCTTGTGTCTGTGCTCTTGTAGAATACTGGTTGAGGGGTGGAGATGATGTAGTTAATTATTCCTTGCCCACGAACATTCGACCACCCATCAGAGATGATAGCAATACAGTCTGCTTTCTCTATGATTTGCTTGACCTTCACTTGAACTCTGTTGAACTCTGCATCCAGCAAATTAGTAGATAAAGTATGTCTGGTTGGAGGGGTGTAAGCTGGGAAAAGAATATTCAGAAATCCTATACACATTGCCTGTGAGCATCAGAGGTGAACCAGTTGCATACACAGCACGAGCAAGACATTCATAGCATTTCTCTGACTACGTTCCTCCATTGACTCAAAAAACTTTTGATTCCAAGAGGACCATGAGCTGTTGCTATCGATAATGTGTCTGATTCATAATTTTCACTTCGAATAAAAGTAGGGGGACTTTTATCAGAGGTTGCTTGTTGTGAGCACTGAGGGAACTTTATGCACTTGGCCAGATGATTCTGAATCTTTGTTGCATTCTTCACATATGATTTAGCACAGTATTTGCAAATGTACACAGCTTTTCCTTTTATATTAGCTGCAGTGAAATGTCTCTACAAATCAGATAGTACCCGTGGCATTTTCCTGTAAAGATTAGGAAAAAATGTGTAAAAAAAAAACCCAAATACAATTCCATGTATAGATAAATAGTTTAGCAGTTAGATTAAATAACTCATTTGTAAGATAAATGTTTAAAAATGAAACATGTATGGAAACAGGTAAATTAACACTTCTCAGTTAGCACGCTCAAGCAAGTTAAAACCCACATGGTAGCAAAAAATAACTTGTTAACAAGTTATAAATTATTTAAACACACTTTGCTATAGGCTACTATTCACTAGTTAACAAAAAATCATGTATGTCACAAATATTTTCACCCCACCCAGTATTGTAATCAAAACTTACCAGAAAGCATGTAGTCCTTGGCTCAGACAGTGTAGTAGTGTGGGCTCAATAGCATCTCATTAGTGTTCAAGGTCTTGAGAATCAGCTGTACATGTGATGGAAGAATGCACTGTGCATGCAGAGGGTTTCAATTCCACTGAATTGGGGATAGTTTAACCAAAATATGCCACAAGACCTAGAATTGCCTTATGTGTATCCCACATAAACGGTTCACTGTTATAAGGAAACGTTTTACAATTATTTTTAAGCAAAATTCCCCAAATTCCCGGGCTTAAGTTCCCATTAAAAATTGTCTACAAATCCCTAAGCTTGTCTGAGATAAATGTATAGAAACAGAAATCAATCCGAGTGTGTCTGCTCAGCTTGTTTCCAGGATTTCAACACACTGACAGACATCAATGTTGTAGAGGAGACAAACCGATAAAGAATTATAGGGATGTCTCACAAACAAGCAAGCAGCCCCTAGCTAGAACATTAGAGATGGCCCTATTTAATCAGCTGGTTGAACGTACTGTGATCTCACCATCCACACACAGCCTCAAACACACAGACACAAAGAGACACAGAGGGCTAGGCTATTACACATATAGAGGGGAGGGACATGACGCCTGAGCTTGGGATGTGAGCAGGGGGTTATGGGTAGGCAGGTGACCAGTATATCAGTATCACGCCTCGATTACACCGACAGCGTCATTGCATTGTGGTACACCAAAAGTACATTCATTTTCAATGGAACGCTGCGTTGTTGCCTTGCAGCATTGCATTGCAGAGGCAGTTGCAGTGCGTTCTGTGTGGCGCATACGTTGGATTTATCGAACAAATGCGTCAAACTGTATGCATAGACAGCTTGACAGAAACGGTAGCAGAAGGTGAATGTTGACCTTTTGATGCACACACATCCAGATGATGCTGCGTACCATTTTGCGCAATTACACTGTAGGTGTGATCAAGGCATTGTCATTGACATGTACTCTGACTTGGTTAGTGGCTGCCATGTTAGTGTTGCTCAGCAGCACCATGTTCTCTCCTGTTTCCATGGATTAAGGGATTAAGTTTTATATTACTTCCTCAGTGTTGTTCTGTTAATGGAGAAATTATTTCCAGAGAGAAACTGACCTTCTAGAGTACTGTCCTGGAGTGACCAGAATGAGACTCCTCACGTCTTTAACGAAACAGCCAGGGAAAGCCTGTGTTTCTACGCATAATATTGTTTGTGTCTGGTGTGTGTTGACAAGCGTGTGTTGTGCAGGCTTGCCTATGTTAGTTAAAGCCTCTCTCTCCCACAGTGAGTCCAGATGTCTCTGTTGCTCTAATCCTGCCCTCTCTCTCACCATATGTTAGTCTCTCTCTTTCTCTTCCTCTTTCTCTTTCTCCTTCTCTCCATGTTTTTGTTACTCTCTCTCTCCTCTCTCTCTCTGCTCCATGTCTCTCTGCTCTATTACTTTTACAGACTGTGTGTACAGACACACACACACTCACTAAACAACCTTTCCTCTGGCAGGAGAGCCATTGAACATATACAGTTAAACCTTATGTCAGTGATAATTATTTTCAGAGCTAAATAAAATAGTTTATTGCATATCTAGTATTGTCTCCATTTCAAATCTTTCAAATGACTCTTGTCATCCCATTGGTTGTCACAGCAACCTAATGTGTGCGTTACTTGGGCCAGTACTTGGACTCGATGAAACATATCTTATGTTTCACCGAGTCATTGCTGAACGACGACATGAATAACATACAGCTAGCGGGTTATACACTGTATCGGCAGGATAGAACAGTAGCCTCTGATAAGACAAGGGGTGGCGGTCTATGTATATTTGTAAACAACAGCTGGTGCACGATATCTAAGGAAGTCTCAAGGTTTTGCTCACCTGAGACAGAGTTTCTCATGATAAGCTGTGGACCACACTATTTACCAAAATAGTTTTCATCTATATTCTTCGTTGCTGTCTATTTACCACCACAAACTGATTATGGCACTAAGACCGCACTCAATGAGCTGTATATGGCCATAAGCAAACAGGAAACGCTCATCCAGAGGCGGTGCTCCTAGTGGCCGGGGACTTTAATGCAGGGTAACTTAAATCCGTTTTACCTAATTTCTACCAGCATGTTAAATGTGCAACAAGAGGGGGAAAAAACTCTAGACCACCTTTACTCCACACACAGATGCGCACAAAGCTTTCCCTCACTCTCCATTTGGCAAATCTGACCATAATTCTATCCTCCTGATTCCTGCTTACAAGCAAAAACTAAAGCAGGAAGCACCAGTGACTCAGTCAATAAAAAAGTTGTCAGATGATAAGCTACAAGACTGTTTTGCTAGCACAGACTGGCATATGTTCTGGGATTCTTCCGATGGCATTGAGGAGTACACCACATCAGTCACTGTCTTCATCAATAAGTGCATCGATGACATCGTCCCCACAGTGACTGTACTTACTAGAGGTTGACCGATTTATGATTTTTTTCAACGCCGATACCGATTTATGATTTTTTTCAACGCCGATACCGATTTATTGGAGGACCAAAAAAAAGCCGATACCGATTTATTGGAGGACCAAAAAAAAGCCGATACCGATTAATCGGCCAATTTTTATATATATTTGTAATAATGACATTTACAACAATACTGAATGAACACTTTTATTTTAACTTAATATAATACATCAATAAAATCAATTTAGTCTCAAATAAATAATGAAACATGTTCAACTTGGTTTAAATAATGCAAAAACAAAGTGTTGGAGAAGAAAGTAAAAGTGCAATATTTGCCATGTAAAAAAAGCTAACGTTTAAGTTACTTGCTCAGAACATGAGAACATATGAAAGTTGGTGGTTCCTTTTAACATGAGTCTTCAATATTCCCAGGTAAGACGTTTTAGGTTGTAGTTATTATAGGAATTATCGGACTATTTCTCTCTATACTATTTGTATTTCATATACCTCTGACTATTGGATGTTCTTATAGGCACTATAGTATTGCCAGCCTAATCTCTTGAAGTCATAAACAGCACAATGCTTGAAGCACAGCGAAGAGCTGCTGGCAAATGCAGGAAAGTGCTGTTTGAATGAATGCTTACGAGCCTGCTGCTGCCTACCATCGCTCAGACTGCTCTATCAAATATCAAATCATAGACTTAATTACAATATAATAACACACAGAAATACGAGCCTTAGGTCATTAATATGGTCAAATCCGGAAACTATCTTTTCGAAAATAAAACGTTTATTCTTTCAGTGAAATACGGAACCGTTCCGTATTTTATCTAACAGGTGGCATCCCTAAGTCTAAATATTGCTGTTACATTGCACAACCTTCAATGTTATGTCATAATTATGTACAATTCTGGCAAATTAATTACGGTCTTTGTTAGGAAGAAATGGTCTTCACACAGTTCGCAATAAGCCAGGCGGCCCAAACTGCTGCATATACCCTGACTCTGCTTGCACAGAACGCAAGAGAAGTGACACAATTTCCCTAGTTAAAAGAAATTGATGTTTTTTATTTATTTATTTTATTTCACCTTTATTTAACCAGGTAGGCTAGTTGAGAACAAGTTCTCATTTGCAACTGCGACCTGGCCAAGATAAAGCATAGCAGTGTGAACAGACAACAACACAGAGTTACACATGGAGTAAACAATAAACAAGTCAATAACATGGTAGAAAAAAAGAGAATCTATAGAATCTATGTTAGCATGCAAAATTAACTAAATATGCAGGTTTAAAAATATATACTTGTGTATTGATTTTAAGAAAGGCGTTGATGTTTATGGTTAGGTACACATTGGTGCAGCGACAGTGCTTTTTTCACAAATGCGCTTGCTAAATCATCACCCGTTTGGCGAAGTAGGCTGTGATTCGATGATAAATTAACAGGCATCACATCGATTATATGCAACGCAGGACAAGCTAGATAAACAAGTAATATCATCAACCATGTGTAGTTAATTAGTGATTTATGTTAAGATTGATTGTTTTTTATAAGATAAGTTTAATGCTAGCTAGCAACTTCCTTGGCTCCTTGCTGCACTCACGTAACAGGTAGTCAGCCTGCCACGCAGTCAGCCTGCCACGCAGTCTCCTCGTGGAGTGCAATGTAATCGGCCATAATCGGTGTCCAAAAATGACGATTACCGATTGTTATGAAAACTTGAAATCGGCCCTAATTAATCGTCCATTCCAATTAATCGGTCGACCTCTAGTACGTATATACCCCAACCAGAAGCCATGGATTACAGGTAACATCCGCACTGGGCTAAAGGGTAGAGCTTCCGCTTTCAAGGAGCTTATAAGAAATCCCGCTATGCCCTCCGACGAACCATCAAACAGGCAAAGCATCAATACAGGACTAAGATCGAATTGTACAACACCGGCTCCAACGCTCGTTGGATGTGGCAGGGCTTGCAAACTATTGCAGACTACAAAGGGAAGCACATCCGTGAGCTGCCCAGTGACACAAGCCTACCAAAGGAGCTAAATTACTTCTATACTCGCTTTGAAGCAAGTAACACTGAAACATGCATTAGAGCATCAGCTGTTCCGGACGACTGTTATCACGCTCTCTGTAGCTGGTGTGATTAATACTTTTAAACAGGTCAACATTCACAAGGCTGCAGGGCCAGACGGATTACCAGGACGTGTATTCTGAGCATGCACTGACCAACTGGCAAATATCTCCACTGACATTTTCAACCTGTCTGAGTCTGTAATACCAACATGTTTCAAGCAGACTACCATAGTCCCTCTGCCCAAGAACGCTAAGGTAACCTTCCTAAATGACTACCGACTCGTAGCACTCACATCTGTAGCCATGAAGTGCTTTGAAAGGCTGGTCATGGCCCACATCAACACCATTATCACAGAAACCCTAGACCCACTCCAATTTGCATACCACCCCAACAGATCAAAAGATGATGCAATCTCTTTTGCACTCCGCACTGCCATGGCCCACCTGGACAAAAGGAACACCTATGTGAGAATGCCATTCATTGACTACAGCTCAGTGTTCAACACCATAGTGCCCTCAAAGCTCATCACTAAGCTAAGGACCCTGGGATTAAAACCTCCCTCTGCAACTGGATCCTGGACTTCCTGACAGGCTGCCCCCAGGTGGTAAGGGTAGGTAACAACACATCCGCCACACTGATCCTCAACATGGGGGCCCCTTGGGTGCGTGCTCAGTCCCCTCTTGTACTCCCTGTTTACTCATGACTGCATGGCCAGGCATGACTCCAACACCATCATTAAGTTTGTTGATGACACAACAGTGGTAGGCCTGATCACTGACAACAACGAGACAGCCTATAGGGAGGAGGTCGGAGACCTGACCGTGTGGTGCCAGGATAACAACCTCTCCCTCAACGTGATCAAGACAAAGGAGATGATTGTGGACTACAGCAAAAGGAGAACCGAGCACGCCCCCATTCTCATGACAGGGCTGTAGTGGAGCAGGTTGAGAGCTTCAAGTTCCTTGGTGTCAACATCACCAACAAACTAGAATGGTTCAAACGCCAAGACAGTCGTGAAGAGGGCACGACAACGCCTATTGCCCCTCAGGAAACTAAAACGATTTGGCATTGGTCCTCAGATCCTCAAAAGGTTCTACAGCTGCAACATCGAGAGCATCCTGACTGGTTGCATCACTGCCTGGTACGACAACTGCTCAGCCTCCGACCGCAAGGCACTACAGAGGGTAGTGCGTGCAGCCCAGTACATCACTGGGGCCAAGCTTCTTGCCATCCAGGACCTCTATACCAGGCGGTGTCAGAGGAATGCCCTAAAAATTGACAAGGACTCCAGCCACCCAAGTCATAGACGGTTCTCTCTGCTACCGCACTCTACCTACATGTACATATTACCTCGACTAACCGGTCCCCCGCACATTGACTCTGTATCGGAACCCACTGTATATACCCTCGCTATTGTTATTTTACTGCTGCTCTTTAATTACTTGTTACTTTTTTATTTCTTATTTTTTACTTAACACAGATTTTTCTTAACTGCATTGGTTAAGGGCTTGTAAGTAAGGATTTCACTGTAAGGTCTACACCTGTTGTATTCTACGCATGTGACAAATCATCTGAGTGAGAGTGCTCCCATCTTATTGATCCATAATGGTGAAACAGCCACGTGTGATAGAAGAGAACAATATGTACTGGATATTATTTTTTTACCATTCTGCTCGATGCTCCTCAGCTCGGCAACAAAAACAATAACAACGATGGTGTGGCTGCAAGTGGCGATGTTTCCCCCTACTGCGGATTCTGTCTTTAAAAGGCAAAACTCATCCTAGATCAGCACTTCTACTCTGAGACACTTTGTGAATAGGGGCACTGATGTTTGTTCCTCTGGGAGCATGTGTAGATGTGTTCAACAGGAATCCGTCGCCCTGTGTCCTAAATTCCAGTTGTCTGTTAGACTATTTTCAGAATTCAAGCCAGGTCAGGCAGACCAGCACAGAGCAGACCCTGAATGAGCTCATTGTGATTCCTGTGTGTGTGCGTGTGTGTGACCGCATGTGTCACTGTGACCATATCAATTTGCGTTTGCAGGAGAAATTCCTCTGCAACATATCTCAATGTTACAAACAGAAATCTGTGTTGTGTTCATTAGGGGACACCGTATCAAAACAATTCAATTTCAGGTACATGTAGGTTATTACCAGGCTCCACTTTCCACTCTGTTTTCTTCCAATTTGAGCCTAGTGGACATGACCCTGATGTAGGGATTAATGTCTGACAACAAATATCTGTTCTGTCGCCCCCTCTCCTCTCTGTTTCCCGTTCTCCTCCCCCTTTCCTCAGACACGCTGAGCATGCTGGGACGTGAGTCGGGCATTATGGATCCCGAGGAGCAGGAGCTGCAGAATGACTACCGTTACCGTAGTTACGCGGCAGTCATCGAGAAGGCCCTGCGGAACTTTGAGTCATCCAGTGAATGGGCCGACCTCATCTCCTCTCTGGGTAAACTCAACAAGGTACGGTTGACATGGCTGGTACAATATATTCAGACATGAAGCCACTCTAGACCAGGGGTTCTTAAACTTTTTCAGCCTGGGACCAAAATGAGAACTTCAGTGTTTTCCTGGGACCCAAGCTCATGAATGTGATGTCACCAGGCAGACCAAAATTTGCACACAAAAAAGTCCAAAAATGATTCATAAGGAATAAGGGTTTGAAGTGTCTGTCCTATAAATATTTTAGTTTTTTTAACACATATTTAACCCCTTTTTTTGGGTAGGCACAAAACTACCTCCATACCATTATTATTATTATATTTTTTTTACCGCTGTCGCTTACCTTCAGACGAGTCCCGCAACACTTGTAGGTGTCTTAGAGCAAAACGAAGAACACCATCGTGTTCATGAGAATCTCCCCTTTCCACAAACAAAAGTTGGCACATTGTCAGTACTGACTTCTGACGACTCCCTTGGGGCTTGAGGGGGTCGTAGAGACCACCATCGTGTTCGTGAGAATCTCATATTTCCATCGAGTTTGATGGCCAAACCACAGATGTGGAAGGCCGCCATAGATATCTCCAGCTTAAACTGACTGATTTTGATGGAGACTTTTGTATTATGTTATTTAGATTGACACACCTGTACGTCACTAGACTGATATCTGATTGAGAGTGACTGACCAAATCAATGGTGGCATTTTCTGAGTGTATTCATGTCCTTACAGAGTAGAAGCTAACTGCTTATTCTTTAGCATTGACGAGTTAGCCAAGTTATTGGGCTCTTGGTCAGTGTATTGTACTTTCTGTGTTTGAGTGGCTTTCTGGCTCTGGGCCCAGTCACTACCTGCAGTCACTTGTCCGTCCTGCTGGTGTTGCCATGGTTGCGTCTGATTCTGTCTGGATCTGGCTCCAAGATCAGTGGACCGTGAGAATGGCATCCGCTATGAGATGGAAAAACATTCCCAATCTATCAATCGAGTTTCAGAAAATAAGCCTACATCAGTGTTCATTCACTTAGCCCACAATCATTCAATGGAGAGGATGATAGTCTATACCTTTTACTTGATAATGTATTTGCTTCTAACTATTAAAGCTGTTAGAAGACAACACATTATTCACTCTCATTGACCTATCATACAGAGTGCATTGATTGCTTTTGCAGGCACTCAGTTTAACATTGCTCGTTAAACTGTGCTACTGCAGTAGCCCAGAATACATGGCCTAACTCTGTCTCTTGCTCCACCCAAGGGGACTTTGGACACTAGTAGGTCACTGCTTGTGACCCATTTAGCAAGAAGGATGTTTGCTTCAGAGTGTTATGGTAGAATGCCAGTGTGTGTTGATCTGTGTGTGTCTAGGGGCTATGTGAGAATGAGTGAGGATCCCTTCAGGCCACTTTAATCTGTCATGTAAACAAAGCAACACTTTCAGTTCCTGCTCATCTATTTGGTTATGTTGACAGTGTCAATACTGCATGACCTCTTTTTTTTTTGTCAATAGCCCTGACAAATTACATATTAGATATACAATAATTGCTTATTTCTTTGGTATTCATTACAACACACACCACTAACTACCACCACAAGCACCATTTGGTACCAGGTAGTTACCCCCCTTCATCACTGCTCTCCCTCTCTCTAATCCTCCCTCCCCAGGCCCTGCAGAGTAACCTGCGCTACTCCCTGCTGCCCAAGAGGCTAATCATTGGGAAGCGTCTGGCCCAGTGTCTGCACCCGGCCCTGCCCAGCGGAGTGCACATCAAGGCCCTGGAGACCTATGAGGTCATCTTCAAGATCATCGGCACCAAATGGTTGGCCAAGGACCTCTTCATCTACAGGTGTAGGACTCATGCGAACCCATAGGATGTGTCCGTCCGTCTGTATTGTCTGTCTGTCCTGAGATGTTGTAGGCCTATTGTCCATGTGTTAATGGATTGTGTGTTATCCTGTACTGATGTGTGAGTTAATGTGTTGTATTGATCTCTATCTTTGTGTGTGTGTTAGCTCGGGGCTGTTCCCGTTGCTGGGCCATGCTGCAATGGCAGTGAAGCCAGCCCTGTTGACGCTGTATGAGCGCTACTACCTCCCTCTACAGAGGGCCCTACTGCCCAGCCTACAGGCCTTCATCACTGGACTACTGCCTGGCCTGGAGGAGGGGGCTGAGGTTTATGACAGGTATGTGCGCGCACACACACCTGCAAAATTGCAATATATATTGCAAAATACACTGAGTGTACAAAACATGACAGACTGACCAGGTGAAAGCTATGATCCCTTATTGATGTCACTTGTTAATTCCACTTTAATCAGTGTAGATGAAGGGGAAAGCCTTGACACAATTGAGACATGGATTGTGTATGTGTGCCATTAAGGATGAATGGGCAAGACAAAAGATTTAAGTGCCTTTGAACGGGGTATAATAATAGTTGCCAGGTGCACCAGTTTGAGATCTGCAACACTGCTGGGTTTTCCACGATCAACAGTTTCCCGTGTGTATCAAGAATGGACCCCCACCAAAGGACATACAGCCAACTTGACACAACTGTGGGAAGCATTGGAGTCAACATGGGCCAGCATCCCTGTGGAACGCTTTCGACACCTTGTAGAATCCATGCCTTGATGAATTGAGGCTGTTCTGAGGGAAAAAGGGGGTGCGACTTAATATTAGGTGTTCCTAATGTTTTGTACACTCATTGTATTTTCTTTTGCATATATAGTTGCATGGTATTACTAATCCTCTTCCCCCTCTCCCCTCTCTCCAGGACGGATGCGTTGCTACTGAGACTGTCTATGTTGGTGGGCCAGCAGGTGTTCTATGGGGCTCTGTGGGGCAGTGTGTTGATCAGCCCTCTAGTCCGGCTGCCCGCCTCTCTCTTCATCGTCACACACTTTGACCGCTTAACCCCCCCGCACCAGCAAACACGCATGCTGGGCTATGACAACCGCCTGGTGGTGAGTTATTGTGTGTTAGTGTGAGCGAGTGTAGGGTTGTGTTGGCCATGTTGGATATGTTGTATAACCTGTCTGTCTGTCTGTCTGTCTGTCTGTGTCTCCCAGGTGAAGGCGCTATGTCTGTCTCTGCAGGACTCTAATGTTCTGGTGCAGAGGAACATGCTGGAGATCCTGCTCTTCTTCTTCTCCTTGGCCACCTGCCTGGTAAGTAATGTTAAAATCACATTTTATGTAGCGAAATGCTTTTGTGCCTAGCTCCTACAATGAAGTAGTATCTAACAATTCACAACAATACACAAATCTAAAAGTAAAATAATGGAATTAAGAAATATATAAATATTTGGACAAGCAATGTCGGAGTGGTATTGACTAAATACAGTAGAATAGAATACAGTATATACATACAGTGTCAAGAAAAAGTTTGTGAACCCTTTGGAATTACCTAGATTTCTGCATAAATTGGTCATCAAATTTGATCTGATCTTCATCTGTCACACCAATAGACAAACATGGTGTGCTTCAACTAATAACACACAAATTATTGTATTTTTCTTGTCTATATTGAATACATAATTTAAACTTTCACAGTGTAGGTTGGAAAAAGTATGTGAACCCCTAGGCTAATGACTTCTCCAAAAGCTAATTGGAGTCAGCTAACGATGAGTCCAATCAATGAGACGAGATTGGAAACGTTGGTTAGAGCTGCCCTGCCCTATAAAAAAACACTCACACAATTTGAGTTTGCTATTCACAAGAAGCATTGCCTGATGTGAACCATGCCTTGAAGAAAAGAGATCTCAAAAGACCTAAAATTAAGAATTTTTGACTTGCAGGAAAGGGTTACTAAAGTATCTCTAAAAGCCTTGATGTTCAATCAGTCCACGGTAAGACAAATTGTCTATAAATGGGGAAAGTTCAGCACTGTTGCAACTCTCCCTAGGAGTGGCCGTCCTGCGAAGATGATTGCAGCACAATTTGGACATTTCCACTTAGGGGTGTACTCACTTTTGTTGCCAGCGGTTTAGACATTAATGGCTGTGTGTTGAGTTATTTTGAGGGGACAGCAAATTTACACTGTTATACAAGCTGTACACTCACTACTTTACATTGTAGCAAAGTGTCATTTCTTCAGTGTTGTCACATGAAAAGATATACTCAAATATTTACAAAAATGTGAGGGGTGTACTCACTTTTGTGATATACTGTACATCTCTGGAACATGCTAACATCTCTGTTGATGAGTCTACGATACGTAAAACACTAAACAAGAATGGTGTTCATGGGAGGACACCACGGAAGATGCCATTGCTGTCCAAAAAAAAATAAAGTTGAGTTGTTTAGAAGGAACACACAATACTATGTGTGGAGAAAAAAAGGCACAGCACACCAACATCAAAACCTCATCCCCACTATAAAGTATTGTGGAGGGAGCATCATGGTTTAGGGCTGCTTTGCTGCCTCGGGGCCTGGACAGCTTGCTATCATCGACGGAAAAATTAATTCCCAAGTTTATCAAGACATTTTGCCGGAGAATGTTAGGCGATCTGTCCACCAATTGAAGCTCAACAGAAGTTGGGTGATGCAACAGAACAACGACAAAAAACACATAAGTAAATCAACAACAGAATGGCTTCAACAGAAGAAAATATACCTTCTGGAGTGGCCCAATCAGATTCCTGACCTCAAACCGATTTGAGATGCTGTGGCGCATGACATCAAAAGACTGGTTCACACTAGACATCCCAAGAATATTGCTGAACTGATACAGTTTTGTAAAGAGGAATGGTCCAAAATTCCTCCTGACCATTGTGCAGGTCTGATCCGCAACTACAGAAAATGTTTGGTTGAGGTTATTGCTGCCAAAGAAGGGTCAACCAGGTATTAAATCCAAGGGTTCACATACTTTTCCCACCCTGCACTGTAAATGTTTACACAGTCTGTTCAATAAATACATGAAAACGTATAATTGTTTGTGTGTTATTAGTTTAAGCAGACTGTGTTTGTCTGTTGTTGTGACTTAGATGAAGATCAGATCACATTTTATGACATCTATGCAGAAATCTATGCATACTTTTTCTTGCCACTGTATGATATGCGTAAAGCAGTATGTAAACATTATTAAAGTGAATAGTCTTCCATTATTTAAAGTGGCCAGTGATTTAATGTATATACGGCAGCACCGTCGTAAGGTTGTAGGGATGAGTAGCTATTTAACAGTCCGATGGCCTTGAGATAGAAGCTGTTTTTTCGTCTCTCGGTCCCAGCTTTGATGCACCTGTACTGACCTCGCCTTCTGGATGATAGCGGTGTGAACAGGCAGTGGCTCGGGTGGTTGATGTCCTTGATGATCTTTTTGGCCTTCCTGTGACATCAGGTGCTGTAGGTGTCCTGGAGGGCAGGCAGTGTGCCCCCGGTGATGCGTTGGGCAGACAGTACCACCCTCTGGAGAGCTCTGCGTTTGGGTGGTGCAGTTGCCGTACCAGGCGGTGATACAGCCCAGCAGGATGCTCTCAATTGTGCATCTGTAAAAATTTGTGAGGGTTTTAGGGGCCAAGCCAAATTTCTTCAGCCTCCTGAGGTTGAAGAAGCGCTATTGCGCCTTCTTCACAACACTGTCTGCGTGACCATTTCAGATTGTGAGTGATGTGTACACCGAGGAACTTGAAGCTTTCCACCTTCTCGATTGTGGTCCCGTCGATGTGGATAGGGGCATGCTGTTTCCTGAAGTCCACGGTCAGTTTCTTTGTTTTGTAGACGTTGAGTGAGAGGTTATTTTCCTGGCCCCACTCTGCCAGGCCCCTCACCTCCTCCCTGTAGGTTGTGTTGTCATTGTTGGTAATCAGGCCTAATACTGTTGTGTCGACTGAAAACTTGATGATTGAGTTGGAGGTGTGAATGGCCATGCAGTCATGGGTGAACAGGGAGTACAGGAAGGGGCTGAGCACGCACCCATGTGGGGCCCCTGTGTTGATGATCAGCGAAGTGAAGTTGTTGTTTCCTACCTTCACCACCTGGATGCGGCCTTTCTGGATGTCCAGTACCAAGTTGCATACGGCGGGGTTCAGACCCAGGGCCCTGAGCTTAAGGATGAGCTTGGAGGGTACTATGGTGTTGAAGGCTGAGCTATAGTCAATGAACAGCATTCTGACGTAGGTATTCCTCCTGTCCAGATGGGATAGGGCAGTGTGCAGCACAATGTAAATTGCATCGTCTGTGGATCTATTGGGGCGGTATGCAAATTGAAGAGGGTCTAGGGTGTCAGGCTAGGGTGTCAGGTAAGGTAGAGGTTCATGATGACAGAAGTGAGTGCTACAGGGCGATAGTCATTTAGTTCAGTTACCTTTGCTTTGTTGGGTACATAAACAATGGTGGACATCTTGAAGCAAGTGGGGACAGCAGACTTTGATAGGGAGAGATTGAATATGTCAGTAAACACTACAGCTAGCTGGTCTGCACATGCTCTTAGGACGCGGCTAAGGATGCCGTCTGGGCCGGCAGCCTTGCGAGGGTTAACACGGTTAGATGTCTTACTCACGTCGGCCACGGAGAACGAGAGCCCACAGTCCTTGGGAGCCGGCCACGTCGGTGGCACTGTGTTCTCCTCAAAGCGGGCAAAGAAGGTGTTTAGCTTGTCTGGGAGCAAGACATCGGTGTCCGCGTTGTCTGTAGACCCTGCCACATAAGTCTTGTCTGAGCCGCTGAATTGCGACTCCACTTTGCCTCTGTACTGACATTTTGCATGTTTGTTTGCATTACGGAGGGAATAACTACACTGTTTGTATATTCCCAGTCACCTTGCCATGGTTAAATGCGGTGGTTCGTGCTTTCAGTTTTGCGCGAATGCTGCCATTTATCCACGGTTTCTGGTTTGGGTAGGTTTTAATAGTCACTGTTGGAACAACATCCCCTATACACTTCCCGATGAACTCAGTCACCGTGTCCGTGTAAGCGTCAATGTTTTTCTCAGAGGTTAGTTTACCTCCTCCTCTTCCTCCACCACCACTTCCTCCTATTCCTTTTTCTCCTCTGTCTCACCTCCTTTTCCTCACCTCCTCATTCTCCTTCTCACCTCCTCATCTCCTCTTCCTCCTCACCTCCTCCTCCTTATATACTCTGTCCTGCTCCTCCCTTAATCCTCTTTCATCTCCTCTTCCAACTCTTCTTTCTTTGCCTCTCTATCTTCATCCTCTCCCCTTTCCTTTTCCCTGTGCCCCATGTGTAACTGTCCCTGTTATTACCTCAGGACCCAACCCAAGGCAGTATTCCTATGACTAGGGAGGACACGATCACAGTGGTGTCTGCTGCTTCCCTCACGCTGCTCCGCAGAGACATGTCCCTCAACAGACGCCTCTACGCCTGGCTGCTAGGTAGTTAGTGTGGATAGACATGCACCACGGCCATGTTCACTCACACACACACACACACACACACACACACACACACACACAATGACACACACACACACACACAATGAAGTTATGGCTTTGAGTTGTAGTCTAGCAGTAGGCCTGAATATACTTCACTATGTGGCTAATAAATGTAGTTGTAGCTAATGTCGTTTAGGTCTAATAAATGTATCCATGTAGCCTCAATTGTTTGCACCTCTCCTTTCAGAGAATAAAATGTATGCCTTGGTATTATAAGTGAATAACTGTATCTCTGTGTGTGTTGCTGTTCCCCAGGCACAGACATTAAGGGGGGTATGGTTGCTGCAGACCATGACCTCTTCATCTCCATGGAGGAACACACAGCCTTCTACTTCAACACCCACTCCAGAGAACTCTTAGTGCAGGTCGGACACACTAGTTAACACTAATGTTGATCAGTTGCAGTATATAAATCATACTGTTACAGATGATTAAACCTCATGAAGGACTTAACACCTGCCCTTGCAAGTCATTCATTTTAATATGAAACCATGAAAACAAGGTGAACTTGAATTCAGTAAATACCCGGTGGTGTAACCGTGTGTGTCCTCTGTGTCTCTGTCCTTAGGCTTTGATCAACATCTTGAATCAGAAGGATGCGGAGGCGGACCCGGAGAGCGTGATTGGTTATCTACGACCATTCCGCATCATCATCAGCCTTATAGATAAGCCAGAGATAGGTAAACACACACCTCCCCTACTTCAGGCCTCTTCTCTCCCACCCCTCCCCTCCCCTTCTCACTCTCTCCATCTGTCTTAAGCCCTCTGCTGGTAAGTAGGGTGTAGTGGTGATGATGTTCATCTCTCAGGTCCTCTGATAGTGGGCAGTGTGTGATAATGACGATGATGGTGGTCTCTCTCAGGTCCTCTGGTAGTGGGCAGTTTGTGATGATGATAATGATGGTGGTCTCTCTCAGGTCCTCTGATAGTGGGCAGTGTGTGATGATAATAATGGTGGTCTCTCTCAGGTCCTCTGATAGTGGGTAGTTTGTGAAAATGATGATGATGATGATAATGATGGTGGTCTCTCTCAGGTCCTCTGATAGTGGGCAGTGTGTGATTATAATGAATCTGGTCTCTCTCAGGTCCTCTGATAGTGGGCCGTGTGTGATGATAATGATGCTGGTCTCTCTCAGGTCCTCTGATAGTGGGCAGTGTGTGATGATGATGGTGGTCTCTCTCAGGTCCTCTGATAGTGGGCAGTGTGTTATTGGAGGTGGTGAGAGCGTTCTACAGCTACTGCAGAGAGATGCTGGGAGAGGAGTCTATCACCAGCACTGGCCTGACAGGCAACCAGCTAGCCAGGTGAGAGGATGGGACGAGTGGAGAATGAACTAATATAGATGAATGATATTTATTGGGAAGTTTCCTAAAAAGAGATCGACATGATAGTGACTGCCTAGATGTGTTGTCTGTGCAGTAAAATAAAAGAGAACAAGAACGCATCAGAAATCATAAAGACGGTGAACATGCTGGTGAGCTCCATGAACAGTGAGTTCCTGTGGGACTACATCACCTGCCACTTCTGCACCTGCCTCAGGTAGGTAACGCCTCTACTAACACCTACTGTACCTCCTCTGGAATAGTCACTGTAGCTTTGCTGTTATAAAGCAACTTTCTCCAACTCGAATGTCTTATGTTGTTTAGCTGATCTCTCTCTGTGTCTCTGTCTCCATAGCGACCCAGCTGACCTGCCGCCGCCCCCTCTGCAATATCACAGTGACTCTCCTGCTCCCTCTGTCACAGAGATCTCCACGCTCATCATGTTCCTACTGGACGTCATCCCTCTGGTACACACACACACACGCTTCTATTTTTCCTCTCTCTCTTTTTTTCTCTCTCTCTCTCCCCTCTCTTTCTCTCTCTTTCTTGCTCTCTCTAACCCTATCTGAATGGTCTGTATCTGTGTGTCTGGTCCATTAGGAGCTCCATGCTGACATCCAGTCTCAGTTCCTGCCCCAGATGCTTGGCCGCATGCTGCATGCACTCCGCACCCACATGACCTGTCTGGACCTATCGGAGCTCACACAGGGCCTGCGCACCTGCTTCAAGGTGCTCAGTAAGATCCAGATGCCCGTGACTTATATGGATATGGAGGTGGAGTCACAGACACAGAAAGTGACGTCACAGACACAGGAGGAGAGCTTCAAATTTGTTCCGGTCAGTGGCTGTGTGAGTTTGTGCAGTGGTTCCGAGAAACTGGCATGCGTATGGAGAGTATCAAATAAAATGTATTTATATAGCCCTTCTTACATCAGCTGATATCTCAAAGTGCTGTACAGAAAGCCAGCCTAAAACCCCAAACAGCAAGCAATGCAGGTGTAGAAGCACGGTGGCTAGGAAAAACTCCCCAGAAAGGCCAAAACCTAGGAAGAAACCTAGAGAGGAACCAGGCTGGTGTGGCCAGTCCTCTTCTGGCTGTGCCGGGTGGAGATTATAACAGAACATGGCCAAGATGTTCAAATGTTCATAAATGACCAGCATGGTCAAATAATAATAATCACAGTAGTTGACGAGGGTGCAACAAGTCAGCACCTCAGGAGTAAATTTAGGAGTAGAAGGAAAATGGGAGTTAGGGATGCAACACTACTGAGGTACTTAAGAATGGTCATGCCCTCAGGATGAACTGTCAGGTAGGTGACCTGTCTGACTGAGGGATAACATTCCTGGCAGGGTTAGCTCCTTGTCAGGCTGTCTCTCATGTACTGTACTCCTCTTGTCTTGATGGTAGATCCAGACTACACAGGCCAGGCCAACCAATCTTCTAATTTCACTCTCCCTGCAGATATAAACAAGGTCTGGAGTCCAGCTGTAACACTGGCCTGTCTGTCACATAAACACAGCTCCCACTGATCTTTAGCTTCTTTCAGTCACTGACTGGATCATGATGGGAGTTCTCAGTAAGGACTTTTAGAAAATATTTTTTGAGTTTAAGGACAAGGAGACGGTTCTCTAACTGTCCTTTTAAGGTCATACTACCCTCTCCCTCATTGGTGGTCTTCTGGTTGGATCATACATTTTCTCCCCTTAGATACCGGATATGGAGAAGGAGAGGGTCGAGGAGGAGGAAGAGGGCAGTCGAGTCAACGTTAACCATGACAATGCAGAACCAGAGGAAGAGCTGAATGGGGTTGTGGAGCAGGAGACTGGCCCGGTAGAGGGAGACGGCGCCTTCCCTCTCCTTCGGTCTGAAGACAGCGGATTGGGCATCAGTGCCTCACCCTCGCAACTGCACCTCTTACCAGGGGCGGGACTGAGCCCCGAGGGGGTGGGGATCGTGAAAGAGTGCCAGAGTGTGTGGAGGAAGGGGGGCAATGTGGAGACCATGACCCAGTGTCTGCTGGATATACTGGCCTTCATAACCACCTGGTAGAGAACATGATCACATCTGGAAAACATGTAACACACAATCATCAAGCACAGCATGCACCAATCAAAACAACTTGATCAACTCTCTCTCTCTCTCTCCATCTCTCTCCCTCCTCTCCCCTCCCAGGTACCTGCTGGTTCAGGTGGAGGACGTCAGGGGGCAGGAGGAGGCTGTACAGCCGGACCCCGCTGCCCTCTCCCCTGGTGGGACGACCTCGTTCCAGGAGGGCCCTCAGATCACCACCACCCAGATCAAAGACAAGCTAGCCGAGCTCTTTACCCCCAACAAACAAAAACCACGCTCTACCTCGGACCCCCCTGTCCCAGACCTCCCTGTCCACTCTACAGAGAAGAAGAAAGGGCGAGGGGGGACGGGAGGAGGGGTGGACTGGGGGGCAGGGTACATGCCCCGGGGCAGGGCAGAGATTTCAGAGGAGTGCCGCCAGGCGTTCACGGCAGCATGCCACCTGCTGTTGGAGTGTACCACCTTCCCCCTGTACCTGAGTGAGGAGGAGAGCCAGGTGCTCTACAGCGACATGTTCCACCATACAGGTGACAGTATACACTTTTACACAATAATGGTTGTTTACCGATACAGGTCAGTCTGTACAGCTCGACACAAACTTACTGTAGTTAGTTAGCCACGCAGTAGTCTTGCATGTCAGACTCACACAAATGAGTCCACATAGGGGAATTTGTATAACTCTACAACTCTACTCTTAACCAATAGGTTTACTGGGGTGCTGGTTTGTCTATTCAAATGAAAAGCTTAAGCTTTAGTGTGTACTCCTACTCCTAACATGGCTTACTAACAGGGCTGAATTGACCACTTTATGACGGTTCAAGTCAGTATACTGATATGCTTTCATGATCTTGACTAATTTGAACTCATTGAATGGGAAGTAACCAAAATATTGTATTATTTTTTCTCTTCAGACAGTGACGTGGGCTGCCTGCCTTTGTGGCTGAGGTCCTTGATGACCCTGTGTTGCCTGTCGAGGGACTACCAGGTGCAGCACACGGCTGTGTCCTCTCTTCTGGAGCTCATCAACCACTCCCAGTCCCTGGCCCTGGTCATCCAGGACAAGACCAGGCGCTACCAGGCCAGCAACGCCAACCCCCTGAGCGGGCGGCTGCAGATGGTCACTGTGCCCCCCATCTACCCAGGCCTGCTCAACGCCATCGAGCAGAGTACAGATTTCTACCAGGTCAGGAAATCATGGTCTACCATGGCAGGGGGCTTGTATTACTGCCACATAAAGAGGGAACATAATATGAGTAGTCCTAGCTGGTCTGACGTGTTACTGTATAATATGATGAAATGTGTACATTTCCTTAGTGAATGTGTCATCTGTAACTCTGTCCAACAGCATCATCACCTTTTTCATTTTTGCTGCCTATTACCAAATCAGGATCATTAGTAATCGGATGCTGCTGCGTTAAGTTGATCCAAATGAACACCGATCATCATCACCTCTAACATTTTACCTTTGTGATCCCATGCAGCGGGTGGCCCAGGTGCTGTGGGGTCAGCTGGATGTGGAGCGTCGAGAGCAGCACACCTCCTGTGTGGAGCTCTTCTATCGGCTCCACTGCCTGGCCCCGTCCGCATCCATCTGTGAGGACATCGTCTGCCAGGCTTTACTGCACAGAGACAAGGTACAGAACACACACACACTAACAAGATTCTACTGTAATATCAAGACACTAGACTAGAGGTCGACCGATAATAATCGGTAATTTTGGACGTCGATTTTTTTAAATTTTTATGATTTTTTTACACCTTTATTTAACTAGGCAAGTCAGTTAAGAACACATTCTTATTTTCAATGACGGCCTAGGAACAGTGGGTTAACTGCCTTGTTCAGGGGCAGAACGACAGATTTTTACCTTGTCAGCTCAGGGATTCAATCTTGCAACCTTATGGTTAACTAGTCCAACGCTCTAACCACCTGTCTCACGAGGAGCCTGCCTGTTAGGCGAATGCTGTAAGAAGCCAAGGTAAGTTGCTAGCTAGCATTAAACTTATCTTATAAAAAACAATCAATCATAATCACTAGTTATAACTACACATGGTTGATGATATTACTAGTTTATCTAGCGTGTTCTGCGTTGCATATAATCGATGCGGTGCGCATTTGCGAAAAAGGACTGTCGTTGCTCCAACGTGTACCTAACCATAAACATCAATGCCTTTCTTAAAATCAATACACAGAAGTATATATTTTTAAACCTGCATATTTAGCTAAAGGAAATCCAGGTTAGCATGCAATATTAACGACGTGAAATTGTGTCACTTCTCTTGCGTTCATTGCACGCAGAGTCAGGGTATATGCAACAGTTTGGGCTGCCTGGCTCATTGCAAACTAATTTGCCAGAATTTTACATAATTATGACATAACATTGAAGGTTGTGCAATGTAACAGGTATATTTAGACTTATGGATGCCACCCGTTAGATAAAATACGGAATGGTTCCGTATTTCCCTGAAAGAATAAACGTTTTGTTTTCGAGATGATAGTTTCCGGATTCGACCATATTAATGACCTAAGGCTCGTATTTCTATGTGTTATTATGTTATAATTAAGTCTATGATTTGATAGAGCAGTCTGACTGAGCGATGGAAGGCACCAGCAGGCTCGTAAGCATTCATTCAAACAGCACTTTCGTGCGTTTTGCACTTTTACTTGTGATAGCACTTTTACTTCTCCAACACTAAATTGATTTTATTGATGTATTATATTAAGTTAAAATAAGTGTTCATTCAGTATTGTTGTAATTGTCATTATTACAAATACATTTAAAAAATCGTCCGATTAATCGGTATCGGCTTTTTTTGGTCCTCCAATAATTGGTATCAGTACCGGCGTTGAAAATCATAATCTGTCGACCTCTACACTAGACGCCTACAGCAAAGAGCCATCCTAACGCATTTAAACAGCACCGAGGTTTTACATATAGCCACCTAACATATGAACAAATACTCCAGCCTAAACTCATGTGATATAACAAACAGTAAGTCATCCTCTGTGTTTAACCTCTCTAGGGTATGTGGGACGGTAGCGTCCCAACTCGTCAACAGCCAGTGAAACTGCAGGGCGCCAAATTCAAAACAACAGAAATCCCATAATTAAAATTCCTCAAACATACATCTATTTTACAGCATTTTAAAGATGCACTTGTTGTAAATCCAGCCACAGTGTCCGATTTCAAAAAGGCTTTACGACGAAAGCAAACCAAATGATTGTGTTAGGTCAGAGCTAAGTCACAGAAAAACACAGCCATTTTTCCAGCCAAAGAGAGGAGTCACAAAAAGCAGAAATATAGATCAAATGAATCACTAACCTTTGATGATCTTCATCAGATGACACTCATAGGACTTTATATTACACAGTACATGTATGTTTCATTTGATAAAGTTCATATTTATATCAAAACATCTCAGTATACATTGGCGCGTTATGTTCAGTAGTTCCAAAATCATCCAATGATTTTGCAGAGAGCCACATCAATTTACAGAAATAATCATAATAAACATTGATAAAAGATACAAGTGTTTCACATGGAATTTTAGATCCAGTTCTCCTTAATGCAACCGCTGTGTCAGATTTCAAAAAAACTTTACGGAAAAAGCAAACCATGCAATAATCTGAGTACAGCGCTCAGACGACAAATCAACCCAAAGAGATATCCGCCATGTTGTGCAGTCAGCAGAAGTCAGAAATAACATCATAAACATTCACATTCACTTATTCATCTTCATCAGAATGCTCCCAGGAATCCCAGTTCCACAATAAATGTTTGTTTTGTTCGATAATGTCCATCATTTATGTCCAAATTCTCCTTGTTGGTATCGCGCGTTCAGTACACAATCTAAACTCACGGCGCGCGTGCAAGTCCAGCGGAAAGTACGGACGAAAAGTCCAAAAAGTTCCGTTACGGTCCATAGAAACATGTCAAACGATGTATAGAATCAATCTTTAGGATGTTTTTTTTTATTTTATTTTTTTATTCCATTTTCTCCCCAATTTTCGTGGTATCCAATCGCCAGTAATTACTATCTTGTCTCATCGCTACAACTCCCGTACGGGCTCGGGAGAGACGAAGGTCGAAAGCCATGCGTCCTCCGAAGCACAACCCAACCAAGCCGCACTGCTTCTTAACACAGCGCACCTCCAACCCGGAAGCCAGCCGCACCAATGTGTCGGAGGAAACACCGTGTACCTGGCCCCCTTGGTTAGCGCGCACTACGCCCGGCCTGCCACAGGAGTCGCTGGAGCGCGATGAGACAAGGATATCCCTACCGGCCAAACCCTCCCTAACCCGGACGACGCTATGCCAATTGTGCGTCGCCCCACGGACCTCCCGGTCGCGGCCGGCTGCGACAGAGCCTGGGCGCGAACCCAGAGACTCTGGTGGCGCAGCTAGCACTGCAATGCAGTGCCCTAGACCACTGTGCCACCCGGGAGGCCCCCTTAAGGATGTTTTTAACATAAATCTTCAATAATGTTCCAACCGGAGAATTCCTTTGTCTTCAGAAATGCGATGGAACGCAGTTAAACTCTCACATGAACGCGCATGGTCAGCTCGTGGCACTCTGGGATAGACCTTACTCAATCTCCTCTCATTCGCCCCCACTTTACAGTAGAAGCATCAAACAAGGTTCTAAAGACTGTTGACATCTAGTGGAAGCCTTAGGAAGTGCAACATGACCCCATTTCCACTGTATCTTGGATAAGCAAAGAGTTGAAAACCTACAAACCTCAGATTTCCCACTTCCTGGTTGGATTTTTTTTCTCGTTTTTGCCTGCCTGTTTTTGCCTCGTTTTTGCCTGGTGTCTGTTATACTCACAGACACCATTCAAACAGTTTTAGAAACTTCCATCCAAATATACTAATAATATGCATAACCTAGTATCTGTGCCTGAGTAGCAGGCAGTTTACTCTGGGCACGCTTTTCATCTGGACGTGAAAATACTGCCGCCCTACCCCAAAGAAGTTAACTAGCATGTCAGTTATGTTGTGTGTATTTCCTCAGGCTGTACGGTTGGAGGCCCTACATAGGTTCTCAGTGCTGTGGCACCTGACCAGGGAGAACCAGTCAAACCGGACCATGTCTCTGAACCGCTCGTTTGACCGGTGAGTACAGGGCTCGAAGTATGGTCAGTGGTTGGTCTTTGGGCCCAACAGCAGTTTGTGCTGTGGTCCCCAGTGTATTCGGTTTCATGATTCTACAGTCATGGACAAAAGTTTTGAGAATGACACAAATATTTATTTTCACAAAGTTTGCTGCCTCAGTTTGTATGATGGCAATTTGCATATACTCCAGAATGTTATGAAGAGTGATCAGATGATTGCAATTAATTGCAAAGGCCCTCTTTGCTTTGCAAATGAACGGAATCCCCCAAAAACATGTTCACTGCATTTCAGCCCTGCCACAAAAGAACCAGCTGACATCATGTCAGTGATTCTCTTGTTAACACAGGTGTGAGTGTTGACGAGGACAAGCCTGGAGATCACTCTGTCATGCTGATTGAGGTCGAATAATAGGCTGGAAGCTTCAAAAAGAGGGTGGTGCTTGGAATCATTGTTCTTCCTCTGTCAACCATGGTTACCTGTAAGGAAACATGTGCCGTCATCCTTGCTTTGGACAAAAAGGGCTTCACAGGCAAGGATATTGCTGCCAGTAAGATTGCACCTAAATCAACCATTTATCGGATCATCAAGAACTTCAAGGAGAGCGGTTCAATTGTTGTGAAGAAGGCTTCAGGGCGCCCAAGAAAGTCCAGCAAGCGCCAGGACCGTCTCCTAATGTTGATTCAGCTGCGGGATCGGGGCACCACCAGTACAGAGCTTGCTCAGGAATGGCAGCAGGCAGGTAGGTGTGAGTGCATCTGCACGCACAGTGAGGCGAAGACTTTTTGAGGATGGCCTGGTGTCAAGATGGGCAGCAAAGAAGCCACTTCTCTCCAGGAAAAACATCAGGGACAGACTGATATTCTGCAAAAGGTGCAGGAATTGGACTGCTGAGGACTGGGGTAAAGTCATTTTCTCTAATGAATCCCCTTTCCGATTGTTTGGGGGAAAAAAGTGGGAAAAAGCTTGTCCGGAGAAGACAAGGTGAGCGCTACCATCAGTCTTGTGTCATGCCAACAGAAAAGCATCCTGAGACCATTCATGTGTGGGGTTGCTTCTCAGCCAAGGGAGTGGGCTCACTCCCAATTTTGCCTAAGAACACAGCCATGAATAAAGAATGGTACCAACACATCCTCCGAGAGCAACTTCTCCCAACCATCCAGGAACAGTTTGGTGACGAACAATGCCTTTTCCAGCATGATGGAGCACCTTCCATAAGGCAAAAGTGATAACTAAGTGGCTCGGGGAACAAAACATCGATATTTTGGGTCCATGGCCAGGAAACTCCCCAGACCTTAATCCCATTGAGAACTTGTGGTCAATCCTCAAGAGGCGGGTGGACAAACAAAAACCCACAAATTCTGAGAAACGCTAAGCATTGATTATGCAAGAATGGGCTGCCATCAGTCAGGATGAGGCCCTGAAGTTAATTGACAGCATGCCAGGACGGATTGCAGAGGTCTTGAAAAAGAAGGGTCAACACTGCAAATATTGACTCTTTGCATCAACTTCATGTAATTGTCAATAAAAGCCTTTGACACTTATGAAATGCTTGTAATTATACTTCAGTATTCCATAGTAACATCTGACAAAAATATCTAAAGACAGTGAAGCAGCAAACTTTGTGGAAATGTATATTTGTGTCATTCTCAAAACTTTTGGCCACGACTGTACTACCATAGTGAACCTGTTCTGCTTTCCTCAGATCAGTGAGATGGACTATTTTTCTCTCTCTCTCTGTCTCTCTCTGTCTCTCTCTCTCTGTCTCTCTCTCTCTCTGTGTTCTCTTCTCTTCTGTCTCTCTCTCTCTCTGAGCACTATTTAAGATTGTGCGTCTGTCCGTCATCTCCCTATGACTGACTCTGTGTATCTCTGTCCCAGGTCTCTGTGCGTGGTGATGGACTGTTTGAACAGCCCAGATGGTTCTGTGAGTGCTGCAGCCCAGTGCTGGCTGGTCAGGGCTCTCTCCCTGCAGGACGTGGTCCGCATCCTGGAGCCTGTTCTGCTGCTGCTGCTCCACCCATCCACCCAGCGCTGCACCATCCAGAGTGTCAAACAGAACCTCACCGCAGGTGCGTGTGTTTGTGTGTGTTCTGGAGTGTTAAGTGGTGATTGTTGGAGTGTTTAGGGATGTTTCTCTCCTAGTGTGTATTTGTTTTGGTAGACCTCTTTCTCTCTGTAGGTAATCTGAAAGATTTAAACAGCAGAAGTCGAAGCACCACCAAGGGTTCCACGGGCGCCATGGCAACCAGCACCCAACCAGATGAGGGTACACTGGGTCACATGATCCTGGTGGACCGGGAGGCCCTGTGGGGGGAGCTGGAGCGTGACCCAGAGACGACCAATCCAGCGGCTGACTCCACGGGGGTATCTTGCAGTGAGAGCGAGGCCACAGAGGGGGAAGACGAGCTGGAGGAAGAGGAGGAGGTGGAGGAGGAAGAGAGCGAACACACCGAGTCAGCTGACACCAGTGGTGCCCAGGTCTCCACAGAGAACTCCAGCTCCGCCACTTACGGTTGTAGCGTAGAGGAAGGAGGTGTGGTCAGCTGCCTGAGGAGGGTGGAATCAGAACACACGCAGGCCTCCGATTCGCTGTCGAGCGAGGAGGATGACCTGGAGCGTGAAGCCATGGCTCAGTCACGTCTCCTCAAACAGGAGCGTGAGAAGCGTGAAGTCATTGACTCTCTGTTCCGCCATGTTCTGCTGTACTCTGTGCCCGGCGGCTGGCCCCGCCTGCTCCACGGCCTGGCCCTGTTGGACAGTCTGTTGAAGAGCAGCGCCCAGCGCCCTCTAGTGGACGCCCTCTCCTCCACCTCCCTGGACACCAGCTCAGCCGCCCACCTCAACTTGGTCTCTAACCTTCTCCAGCGCCACCAGCAGGCCCAGGACGGAAGAGGCTTCCATGGACGCCTGCTCTCGCCCACCTCCTCGCCCTCCATTCCCCCCTCCCTGCTCATCGAGCTGCTGGTATCGCTGTGCCTGAGGTTCCTACATTCCCACTACCCGTCCTACCTCACCCTGGGTCCCAGGGAGCTGCAGGGGAACAGGGAGGTCCAGGTGAAGAGCGTGGGGGTGCTGACCCGCCTGGTGACCCAGCTGGGGTGTGTGGTGCGGGGTCAGAGGGACAGCTCCACCCAGGGGGAGGCTGGGGTCGGCCCAGAGGCCATCCGCAAGCTGCTGGCTGGGTGTAAGGTGCAGCAGTACGCCCTTCTCACCCTCTCAGCCTCCATGTACATCAGCCAGAAAGGGGTGGAGAAGGACTCTGCCATGGGGTGTCTGAATCTGTTCGATGAACAGGTGGGCCTGTCTGAGGAGAGCCTGGTGAATCTTGGAGGGGGAGGGGGGCAGGAGCAATACCCCTTACAGATGGAGCTGCTCAAGCTCCTACAGGCCCTCATCGTCCTGGAGTACTACGTGTGGCCAGGGGGGTCTGGTTCAACCCCGCACCCCGATGAGCCCTGTGACACACCTGTAGCTACCCCTGCCTCCTCAACCATGAAGCAGGAATGGCAGACAGGGGTTCTGTTACAACAGTCCATCAAGGCAGCTCAGTACGTCCAGACCCAGCTCATCACAGCCCAGGGAATGTTTGTGTCTGCTGCAGCCCGGGCTCTGCAGCCGCAGTACGGCTATGCCATGCACCCCCACTGGGTGGCGCTGCTGTGCTCGTCTCTGCCCTACCTCGGGCGCTCGCTGGGCATCATTGTGGCTCCGCTCATCACCCAGATCTGCAGGAACCTGGATGAGCTGGTCAAACAGTACGATCACGACGGGGGGAAGGCTTCGCAGAGTAGCAGGAAGGAGAACATTGCTCCTGATTACCCTCTCACCCTACTGGAGGGACTGACTACACTCACTCACCACTGTCTACTGGACAACAAGAAGGTGAGTCACACACACACACACACTACTGATTTGGCAACATGTAGGTGGATCACTCTGCTGCCCACTCAGACACACAGAGTTGAATGCAGAAAACAATTATGTTTATTGTCTCCATCTGTCCTTCTCAGTCCCTGGTGGCCTGTGACCCTGCAGACATCCGAAATGCACGCAATGCTGTGATCAAGGATCTGCCACGCATGCTCAGTAGTATGGCTCTGCTGTGGGGTGTGGTCAAGAGGGAGGAGTCCCAGAGGAGGGGCTCAGACTCCACCCAGACCACCAGACACGCCTCCACATCCGTCTACTTCAGGAGCTCCAAGGTATGCCTGTGTTTATGTTTGCGTGGGAGTGTTCTTATGGGAAGTAAGTAGTGCTATGATATGTATTGCATGTGAATTTGTGTGTCACTCTGATGGTACTGGTGTGTGTGTGTGTGTGTGTGTGTGTGTGTGTGTGTGTGTGTGTGTGTGTGTGTGTGTGTGTGTGTGTGTGTGTGTGTGTGTGTGTGTGTGTGTGTGTGTGTGTGTAGATCCTGAGGCAGCGTGTGTTGGAGTTTCTGACTCCTCTGACGGGGCAGTACGGGGTGCAGCTCATGGCCTCAGTGGGAGCAGTGTGGAGCAGCCGGAGGAGCAAGAGACACACCACAAACAAAGTGAGTGTTTTTAAAATTCGTATTATTTATTTTTGCAACAAGCGGATGACACATACATACACACACACCTTCCATCATAACAAGAGGGTGACACACAAAGTATGCCCCCCCTCTCTCTATGCTATCTCCTCTTCTTTCTCTCTCTCTCCATATCTCTGTAGATATTGCCTGTGTCCAGTGAGTCTCATCTGACCATTGTGGATCTGGTGAAGTCCCTGGGAACGCTCCATACAGACAACATCCTGCAGATGGTCAAAGAGGTGGTAAAGAAACCCCACCAGATCAAAGGAGACCAGGTATATACACACACACACATACACACACATACACATACATACACACACACACACACACACACACACACACACACACACACACACACACACACAAAGAATTGACTGTTAAACCCAGAGAGAAATGACATAGTGGTCATAGTTGATGCAACTCCCTTCTGTCTCTCCTTCGTCTGTGTGGCAGAAGTCCACCCTGGTAGACATCCCCATGCTACAGTTCAGCTATGCCTACACCCAGAGGTACCAAACAACGACATCAACACAAGAGATTCACACTGCCATGTAGTTAGTAATACACTTCAGTTCTTGCCTACATGTGATATTATTTAACAATGTTTCACCACCCTATTGTCTGTGTGTTTGTGTCTGTCTGTCTGTCTCTGTGGTAGTATTCCAGCTCAGGCGCTCCAGGAGAACGTGGCGCCCCTCCTCAGTCTCCTCAGAGAGTCTGTGCAGCTCAACCTGGCCCCGCCCGGATACTTCCTGCTGCTGGGGTTAGTCGTCAACTTCTTATCCGTCTGACACGTACTAAAATGTTCACTTGATGTCCAATGTCCAGAAACCGGTCTCAGTTATTGATCACATAACATATGCCATTTAGCAGACTTTTTTTTATCCGAAGCGACTAATCAATCAATGAAAGGATTTTATAAAGCCCTTTTTACATCAGCCGATGTCACAAAGTACTATACAGAAACCCAGCCTAAAACCCCAAACAGCAAGCAATGCAGATGTAGAAGCACGGTGGCTAGGAAAAACTCCCTAGAAAGGCAGGAACCTAGGAAGACACCTAGAGAGGAACCAGGCTCTGAGGGGTGGCCAGTCCTCTTCTTACTGTGCCTGGTGGAGATTATAACAGTACATGGCCAAGATGTTCAAAAGTTCATAGATGACCAGCAGGGTCAAATAATAATAATCACAGTGGTTGTAGAGGGTGCAACAGGTCAGTACCTCAAGAGTACATGTCAGTTAGCTTTTAATAGCTGATCATTCAGAGTTAGAGACAGAGTTAGAGTCCAGGACAAGGTAGCACGTCCGGTGAACAGGTCAGGGTTTCATAGCCGCAGCCAGAACAGTTGAAACTGGAGCAGCAGCACGGCCAGGTGGACTGGGGATAGCAAGGAGTCATCAGGCCAGATAGTCCTGAGGCATGTTCCTAGGGCTCAGGTCCTCCGAGAGAGAGAATTAGAGAAGACAGGAGAAATACTCCAGATATAACAGACTGACCCTAGCCCCCCGACACAAACTATTGCAGCATAAATACTGGAGGCTGAGACAAGAGAGGTCGGGAGACATTGTGGCCCCGTCCAACTATACCCCTGGACAGGGCCATCCAAGCAGGATGTAACCCCACCCACTTTCCCAAAGCACAGCCCCCACACCACTAGAGGGATATCTTCAATCCACCAACTTAATACCCTGAGACAAGGCTGAGTTTAGCCCACAAAGATCTCCCCCACGGCAAGAACCCGACAGGAAGGACAGGAAGATCACGTCAGTGACTCAACCCACTCAAGTGACGCACCCCTCCTAGGGACGACATGGAAGAGCACCAGTAAGCCAGTGACTCAACCCCCGTAATAGAATTAGAGGCAGAGAATCCCAGTGAAGAGAGGGGAACTGTCCTTTCCGTTCACCTTCACACACCTGGGCCAGACTACACTCAGTCATAGGACCTACTGAAGAGATGAGTCTTCAATAAAGACTTAAAGGTCAAGACTGAGTCTGCGTTTCTCACATGGATAGGCAGACCATTCCATAAAAATTGAGCTCTATAGGAGAAAGCTTGGCCTCCAGCTGTTTGCTTAGAAAATCTAGGGACAATTAGGAGGCCTGCGTCTTGTGATTGTAGCGTACGTGTAGGTATGTACGGCAGGACCAACTCAGAAAGATAGATAGGAGCAAGCCCATGTAATGCTTTGTAGGTTAGCAGTAAAACCTTGAAATCAGCCCTAGCCTTAACAGTGATCAAATGTTTTGGTTCTAGTCAAGATTCTAGCAGCCGTATTTAGCACTAACTGAAGTTTATTTAGTGCTTTATCCGGGTAGCCGGAAAGTAGAGCATTGCAGTAGTCTAATCTAAAAGTGGCAAAAGCATGGATACATTTTTCTGCATAATTTTTGAACAAAGTTTCTGATTTTTACAATGTTACGTAGATGGAAATAGTCTTGATATGTTTGTCAAAAGAGAGATCAGGATCTTTGTTTCTTGGGACCTAGAACTAGCATCTCTGTTTTGTACGAGTTTAAAAGTCAAACATTTGCCGCCATCCACTTCCTGATGTCTGAAACACAGGCTTCCAGGGAGGGCAATTTTGGGGCTTCACCATGTTTCATCGAAATGTACAGCTGTGTATTGTCCGCATAGCAGTGAAAGTTAACATTGTTTCCGAATGACATCACCAAGAGGTAAAATATATAGTGAAAACAATAGTGGTTCTAAAAACGGAACCTTGAGAAAAACTGAAACTTACAGTTGATTTGTCAGAGGAAAAACCATCCACAGAGACAAACTGATATCTTTCCGACAGATGAGATCTAAACCAGGCCAGAACTTGTCCGTGTAGACCAATTTGGGTTTACAATCTCTCCAAAAGAATGTGGTGATCGATGGTATCAAAAGCAGCACTAAGGTCTAGGAGCACGAGGACAGATGGTCTGGTCTGACGTCATTAGAAGGTAATTTACCACCTTCACGAGTGTGGTCTCAGTGCTATGATGGGGTCTAAAACAAGACTGAAGTGTTCGTATACATTATTTGTCTTCAGGAAGGCAGTGAGTTGCTGGGCAACAGCTTTTTCTAAAATGTTTGAGAGGAATGGGAGATTTGATTTAGTCCGATTTTTTTAGGTTTTTTTTGTATTTTCTTGGTCAAGGTTTGGCTTTTTCAAGAGAGGCTTTATTACTGCCACTTTTAGTGAGTTTGGTACACATCTGGTGGATAGGGAGGCGTTTAATATGTTCAACATTGGAGGGCCAAGCACAGGAAGCAGCTCTTTCAGTAGTTTAGTTGAAATAGGGTCCAGTATGAAGCTTGAAGGTTTAGAGGCCATGATTATTTTCATCATTGTGTCAAGAGATATAGTATTAAAAACCTTGAGTGTCTCCCTTGATCCTAGGTCCTGGCAGTGTTGTGTAGACTTAGGACATCTGAGCTTTGGAGGAATACGCAGATTTAAAGAGGAGTCTGTAATTTGCTTTCTTATGATCATGATCCTTTTTGTCAAAGAAGTTCATAAATGTATCACTGCTGAAGTGAAAGACATCCTCTCTTGGGGAATGCTGCTTTTTAGTTAGCTTTGCGACAGTATCAAAAATAAATGTAGGATTGTTCTTTTTCTCCTCAATTAAGATGGAAAAATAGGATGATAGTACCCTCACTGCGCTTCTGTCTTTCCAAGCAAAATCGGAAGACTTCCAGTTTGGTGTAGCGCCATTTCCGTTCCAATTTTCTGGAAGCTTGCTTCAGGGCTCGGGTATTTTCTGTATACCAGGGAGCTAGTTTCTTATGACAAATGTTTTTAGTTTTTAGGGGTGCGACTGCATCTAGGGTATTACGCAAGGTTAAGTGAAGTTCCTCAGTTAGGTGGTTAACCGATTGTTGTACGCCGACGTCCTTGGGTAGGTGGAGGGAGTATGGAAGGGCATCAAGGAATCTTTGGGTTGTCCGAGATTTTATAGCAAGGTTTTTGATGATCCTTGGCTGGTGTCTGAGCAGATTATTTGTTGCGATTGCAAACGTAATAAAATGGTGGGCCGATAGTCCAGGATTATGAGGAAAGGCTCCGAAAGCCTTTTGGAGTGGGTCTGTGGACTTATCCATGTCAATATTAAAGTCACCAAAAATTGCAATATTATCTTCCATGACTGCAAGGTCCGATAGGAATTCAGGGAACTCGGAAAGGAACGCTGTATACGGCCCAGGAGGCCTGTAAAACAGTAGCTATAAACGTGATTGAGTAGGCTGCATAGATTTCATGACTAAAAGTTCAAAAGACGAAAGCGTAGTCATTTTTATTTTGTAAATTGAAATTTGGTATCATAAATGTTAGCAACACCTCCGCCTTTGCGGGATGCACGGGGGATATGGTCACTAGTGTAACCAGGAGGAGAGGCCTCATTTAACACAGTAAATTCATCAGACTTAAGCCATGTTTGTCAGGCCAACCACATTAAGATTATGATCAGTGATTAGTTAATTGACTATAACTGCCTTGGAAGTGAGGGATCTAATATTAAGTAGCCCTATTTTGAGATGTGAGATATCACAATCTCTTTCAATAATGACAGGAATGGAGGAGGTCTTTATTCCAGTGAGATTGCTAAGGCGAACACCGCCATGTTTAGTTTTGCCCAACCTAGATTGAGGCACAGACACGGTCTCAATGGGGATAGTTGAGCTGACTACACTGACTGTGCTAGTTCATAGATAAGATGAGAGCACCCCTCCAGCTAGGATGGATTCTGTCACTCCTCAGCAGGCCAGGCTTGGTCCTGTTTGTAGGTGAGTCCCAGAAAGAGGGCCAATTTATCTACAAATTCTATCTTTTGGGAGGGGCAGAAAACAGTTTTTAACCAGCGATTGAGTTGTGAGACTCTGCTGTAGAGCTCATCACTTCCCCTAACTGGGAGGGGGCCAGAGACAATTACTTGATGCCGACACATCTTTCTAGCTGATTTACAAGTTGAAGCTATGTTGCGCTTGGTGACCTCTGACTGTTTCATCCTAACATCGTTGGTGCCGACGTGGATAACAATATCCCTATACTCTCTACACTCGCCAGTTTTAGCTTTAGCTAGCACCATCTTCAGATTAGCCTTAACGTCGGTAGCCCTGCCCCCTGGTAAACAGTGTATGATCTTCAGATTAGCCTTAACGTCGGTAGCCCTGCCCCCTGGTAAACAGTGTATGATCTTCAGATTAGCCTTAACGTCGGTAGCCCTGCCCCCTGGTAAACAGTGTATGATCTTCAGATTAGCCTTAACGTCGGTAGCCCTGCCCCCTGGTAAACAGTGTATGATCTTCAGATTAGCCTTAACGTCGGTAGCCCTGCCCCCTGGTAAACAGTGTATGATCTTCAGATTAGCCTTAACGTCGGTAGCCCTGCCCCCTGGTAAACAGTGTATGATCTTCAGATTAGCCTTAACGTCGGTAGCCCTGCCCCCTGGTAAACAGTGTATGATCTTCAGATTAGCCTTAACGTCGGTAGCCCTGCCCCCTGGTAAACAGTGTAGGATCTTCAGATTAGCCTTAACGACGGTAGTCCTGCCCCCTGGTAAACAGTGTAGGATCTTCAGATTAGCCTTAACGACGGTAGTCCTGCCCCCTGGTAAACAGTGTAGGATCTTCAGATTAGCCTTAACGACGGTAGTCCTGCCCCCTGGTAAACAGTGTATGATCTTCAGATTAGCCTTAACGTCGGTAGCCCTGCCCCCTGGTAAACAGTGTATGATCTTCAGATTAGCCTTAACGTCGGTAGCCCTGCCCCCTGGTAAACAGTGTATGATCTTCAGATTAGCCTTAACGTCGGTAGCCCTGCCCCCTGGTAAACAGTGTAGGATCTTCAGATTAGCCTTAACGTTGGTAGTCCTGCCCCCTGGTAAACAGTGTATGATCTTCAGATTAGCCTTAACGTTGGTAGCCCTGCCCCCTGGTAAACAGTGTAGGATCTTCAGATTAGCCTTAACGTTGGTAGTCCTGCCCCCTGGTAAACAGTGTAGGATCTTCAGATTAGCCTTAACGTCGGTAGCCCTGCCCCCTGGTAAACAGTGTATGATCTTCAGATTAGCCTTAACGTTGGTAGCCCTGCCCCCTGGTAAACAGTGTAGGATCTTCAGATTAGCCTTAACGTCGGTAGCCCTGCCCCCTGGTAAACAGTGTATGATCTTCAGATTAGCCTTAACGTTGGTAGTCCTGCCCCCTGGTAAACAGTGTATGATCGCTGGATGATTCTTTTTAAGTCTAATACTGCGGGTAATGGAGTCGCCAATAACTAGGGTTTCAATTTGTCAGAGCTAATGGTGGGAGGATTCGGCGTCTCAGATCCCGTAATGGGTGGAGGAGAGACCAGAGAAGGCTCGGCCTCTGACTCCGACTCGTTGTTAATGGGAGAACCGGTTGAAAGTTTCTGTCGGCAGAATGAGCGACATCGGTTGAGCATTCCTACAGCATTTCCTTCCAGAAGCCATGAGAAAATTGTCCAGCAGCGGGGACTGTGCGAGGGGATTTATACTACTATCTGTACTTACTGGTAGCACAGCCTGCTGCCTGGCCTGCACCCTATCTCCTTGTGGAGCTAGAAGAGTTAGAGCCCTGCCTATGGGGCAAATGACCCTTGCCTAACTATTGCGTCTGAAGCTGGGCTTGCAGCACAGCTATCCTCACCATAAGGCGATCGTTCTCCTGTATATTATGAGAACATTAACTGCAATTAGAAGGCATAATGTTAATGTTACTACTTAGCTTCGGCTGGTGGAGGTCCTGTAGAACCATGTCCAGATAAAGTGTCCAGGGTGAAAAAGTTGAGCGAGGGGAAAAAATATAAAACGGTAATTTAAAAAATATGTAAAGTTGGCAGGTAGCAAAGTAACACTAGCAACAAAACGCACAGCAGCACGTGAACAAGTCCACAAGTTGTGACAGGAAATTACGTCAGCACTCGATTCACAAATAACTCATCTTCCAGTCACGCGTGCATACATCTGTGGTCATACTGATTTGTTACTGTAGACATTTTTCCCAGCGTAACACACTCTGTTTGAAACAATGTAAATGTTATTTCCAAACATAAGTAGTACATCCCACATCAATAGACATGCTTTGGTTTGCTGCTGTATCAGAATCAACAAGATATTATTGCACTCTAGTCTACCAATCCATAGCTGTACAGACATCTTTCTCCTCTCCTACTACAGGATCCTCAATGACTTTGTAAACCGACTCTCCAACCTGGACAATAAGAAGGACACTAGAGACATGCAGGTAAGACATGGAGCACAGCAGCACAGCCCTAGCTGTAGCCTAATGTACACCTTCCTCTTCCACGCCATCCGCTAGGTCCGCTTGAATGAAACGATGCAATATCGAACATCCGCTCCTGTGCGCCCAGGTGCACACCGAAATGTGTGGACAGGACCGGATGTTTCATTAAAACGAAAGGCCTAAATGAAGCTTTAGTGTGAGATTGAGAGGGTACAGTGTGAGATGCATGATAGTGATGGTTACCATGGTGATGTCCTGTAGGAAGTGACCCAGAAGATCCTGGAGGCGGTGGGTGGGGTGGCGGGGTCATCTCTGGAGCAGACCAGCTGGCTCAGCCGCAATCTGGAGGTCAAGAACCAGCCACAGGTGTGTCCTGAGACCGAGGAGCCATCCAACGAACTGAACCTGGACCTCTATGGTAACCAAACACACACACACCTGGAGACATCCCTGGCTTCTATCAGGAACAGACTGAAGCCTAATTTACACCTTGTGCTTCCGCACCATATGCTAGGTCCACTCTAAAAATGCAATATCGAATGTCCACTCCTGTCCGTACATGTCTGGACTTTTCCAGGACACTTCCAAGGAGCTGCGGATGTTCAATTGATGTTATTTTGAAGTGGAAGATGTACATTAGGCTTTAAAATGGGTCAGAGCTGCTAACCTCCTTAACCACGTGTCAAACTCATTCCATGGAGGGCCTAGTGTCTGCGGCAGGGTTTCCCAAACTCGGTCCTCGGGACCCCAAGGGGTGCACATTTTGGTTTAAGTCCTAGCACTACACAGCTGATTCAAATAATCAACTAATCATCAAGCTTTGATGGTTTGAATCAGTAGTCTAGTGTTAGGGCAAAATACAAAGCATGCACCCCTTGGGGTCCCGAGGACTGAGTTTGGGAAGCGCTGGTCTGCGGGTTTTCACTCCTCCTTTGGATTTGATTGATGAATTAAGGTCAGTAATTAGTAAATAACTCTACACACCTGGTTATCTAGGTCTTAATTGAAAGGAAATACCAAAAACCCGCAAACACTAAACCCTCCATGGAATGAGTTTGACACCCCTTTCCTTAACCCTCAGGACATGCTCCTCAGTAACCATGGCAACCAAACCCCGGCACCTAATGCACGTTCCACATCATTAGTTGAGAAAAGCAAAAGGGCCCACCTCGACCAACAGTCTCCTCCATCCTCTCCTCCGCTCTCTTCAGGTCTACATTAGAGTGGACTGAGAGAGACCACAGACTTATACTGTAACCATGGAAACACAGCACTTCCTCACGACAGTATGTCCCCCAGTGTAGTGGTCCAGTGAGGAAGGAGGACACTATTCTCACAAAAGTGCCTCTCCTCTGGTGTTACCCATGTCAACCGGTCCCCAGTAGTGGAACTAAGTGCCCTGCTGCGTCACTGTGAGCAGTGCACCCAGGATGTGGCCTGAAGGATGAGATGGAGATCCTTCCCGCTACCCTGAGGAGGTTAAGCCTTAGGTCGGCCCTCAGGGCAGGCACTGGAGAAGAAAGTCATACATATTCATGAGTAACGACTCCCTTATGTTCCCATCTCCTTCTTTCCTTTCCTCTCTTTTCTCTGTTTCTCCAGATTCTGAAGCTCAGGCCAGCACTATGGTGTCTTCCTCAGCGCCCTCTGTGTACAGTGTACAAGCCCTAGCGCTATTGGCAGAGGTAGGTGTGTCCGTGTGTGGATCTGTGCACCTATTGCTCTCATGCCTATGTATGTGTTTCTATTTCTGACAGACCCTCCTCCTCTGCAGGTTCTAGCTCCTCTTCTGGACATGGTGTATCGCAGTGATGAAAAGGAGAAAGCCGTCCCTCTCATCTCTCGCCTCATGTACTACGTCTTCCCCTACCTGAAGAACCACAGTGCCTACAACATGCCCAGTTTCGGTGCAGGTGCCCAGCTCCTGAGCAATCTGAGTGGGTACGCCTACACCAAGAGGGCCTGGAAAAAAGAGGCCTTCGAACTCTACATGGATCCCCTGTTCTTCACCATGGATGTCTCCTGTGCCCCCCAGTAAGATTGTGTTTGTGCGTGTGCTTGTGTTTGAGTGTGTGCATGCCATGTAAATATTGACAAATCAATATTATCAAATAAATTGTTAAAAGAAAATGACTGTGTTTGACCTCTGTTTCTTTAGCTGGAGGTCCATCATCGACCACCTGCTGACCCATGAGAAGACCATGTTCAAAGATCTCATGAGTAAGTAGAGTAGGTGTGTGTGTGCATCCGTGTGCGTGCATTTGTACGTGTGTTAACTGTGTGTGTGTGTGTGTGTGTGTGTGTTGCAGGCATGCAGAGCAGTTCTCTGAAGCTGTTCCCCAGTGCAGAGCAGAAGCCCATGTTACTGAAGCGTCAGGCCTTTGCCATGTTCAGTGGAGAGTTAGACCAGTACCACCTCTACCTGCCCCTCATCCAAGGTGGGTGTGCTTTCTGTGGTTCTGTGTATTCTGGGCATTTCTTTGTGTGTATTGACAAAGTGTGTAGACCAGTTTCTCATTCCTGGGGTCCCAAATGGGTGCACTTTTTTATTTATTTTTGCCTTAGCACTCACACACCTGATTGATGAGGACCTGATTAGTTGAATGAAGTGTGTGAGCGCTAGGGCAAAAACTAAATGTGCACCCATTTGGGTCCCCAGAACCAGGATTGAGAAATACTGGTGTAGACCATCACATTTGATAGATAATGAGAGTGTGTGAGACATTAACGTTTTATAAGGCCAATATTAATTATTAATATACAGTATAATGTAATGCGGGTATCCTATTCTTTCTCCTCCTCCCCTCTCCCTCAGAGCGGCTGACAGAGGCTCTGCGTATTGGTCAAACGCCCTCCGTTTCTGCCCAGATGTTTCTGACGTTCCGTGTTCTTATGCTGCGGATCTCCCCCCAGCACCTCACCTCCCTCTGGCCAATTATGGTCACAGAACTGGTGAGGAACAACCCCCACCCTGATGACATCACTTCCTGTCACTGTTGATTTCCTGTAGGGCCGGAAGGAACCAGTATCAAGATACTCATTAGTATATCATGGCAAGGAATCAAATCACGAAGCGCATTTAACTCCTATAGGAAAACAGCCCTAGTGTTTGAATCAAATATCATTATGTCGTCATTCATTCATTAGCTTATCTTCAAAGCTATATCACACAATATTTTACATACAGCAGGTTTTTAAACGACCAAAAAGTTTTGTCTGCTTCGTGTTTTATTTTTTTGCCATGAAAAATATCGTCACAGCCCTAATTTTCTAATTTCAATGCATGTATACACTGTAGCTATGTACATTGTTTTCAGCCGGGAGGTGGCATGTCAAAAGTCTTTGGTAGTGTTTGTCCAGTCCTGTCTTCTAATGGTGTCTTTGATCTTTGTTTGTCAGATTCACACATTTGTCCGTCTGGAAAAAGCCTTGTCGGAAGATAAAGAGGTGGCAAAGTGAGTCCATGATCACTCAGTCTACTGTAGACGCATCAATGTATCTGTCCATCTATCTAATGTAGGAGACAGTCTCTCATGTAACTATCACCACCATGTTTCAATATGTTGTCTAATGCCCTTTTCTTTGTTCTCCCTCATCTTTTCCTCTCTCTGTCAGGCTGACTAAAGTGGTACGTGGGTCCATGGGGAATGGGCCATTGACATTCCCCCAGCCAGAGTTGGACATGTACATGTCTGCCTGCAAGTTCCTGGACACTGCCCTGGCCTTCCCCCCAGAGAAGATGCCCCTCTTTCAGATGTGAGAGCCTCACCCTGCTTAATATCAGCTTAGCATCTATATAGGCTGTGCTTAGCATGATTGTGTGGCTCAGTTGGTAGAGCATGGCGCTTGCAACGCCAGGGTTGTGGGTTCATTCCCCACGGGGGGACCAGGATCAATATGTATGAACTTTCCAATTTGTAAGTCGCTCTGGATAAGAGCGTCTGCTAAATGACTTAAATGTAAATTACAATTAAATGTTCTCTGCTCGTGTGCGTGTGTGTCAAGGTATCGCTGGGCCTTTGTTCCAGAGGTGGATATAAGCCGCTACAGTGGCCCAGAGAATGGTCTCCTGGAGGGAGAGCAGGAGTGCAAACCCCATGTTGTCAAAGTACTAGAGGCTCTACACCAACGCTATGGGGTAAGAGAACGCAAACACCACTATAGAGCAAGATAACTCATGTCCTTATAGTCACCATGATAACATGACTCAATCGTGCGATCTGCTCATCCCATTCTGTTGATGTCATGTCCTATAATTCCAGGCGCTGAGTGAAGAGTCGTCTACGGAGCGTCTGGAGTTCCCCCTCCTCACCCGTCGCTCTCTCTCCTCCATCACCCAGCTGGTTCCCTTCCTCCATACTCTCTGCTGTTCCTTCCAGGGCACATCACCCAGCAGTCCTGCAGACTACCCTGTGGCAGACTACCCCACAGCCAGCGCCCACCAAGTCCTGAAGCGACTGGAGCACATCACTGAGGGAGAGTTCCTGGACTCCATGGAGAGTTAGATCTCCACGAAGGTTCTAGAGCTTAGAACGCTGAGGAAATGAGAACTGGAACTATAGCAATTGAATGTTGTAGAATGGCCACAACTGCTGAAAGCGATGTTTTATTATAGGTGTATATGCCAGCTAAATGGCAATCTTTTGGGATGTTCTTTTGAATGTTAAATTGTTTACTTTACTTGGTTGAGTCTGACCACTCCATGTCTATATAGGATATTCTACATTTGAGATACCGGTACTCTAAAATAATCTAGAATTAACTGACACAAACTGGAACAGTGGTAGTTATTGGGCTCTCTGAGTACAAGTCTGAATGTGCTGATTTAAAGTTAAAGTAATACTGATACTAGCTACAGTAGTTTTTCGAGGTGATACTGGTTGTAAAAGAAGTACCACTGTAACGAAGGGAGTGACAGCAGTACTGAATACTGATTCCATTCCATCGCTCTACAAAGCTTTCCATAAACCTGCTCCCTCCTATTAGCAAGTTGTGTCTGTCTGACGGTCAGACTGTAATGTTATAGTTGTATTCCAATGAGACAGGAGTAGGTTAGTATACCTGCTGGTCAGTGACTATGGGAACTCTAAGGCTCTTAGTACAGGATATTTGGTTTTAAATGTTTAAAAAGCTCTACTTGTCATCAATCATGATGTTGCAGTTTTATTTGTGGGTAAATTATTGAATGTGATTTGTGTATATGGCAAAACCTCTAGATATCTAATATAATAAAATAACATGCGTGTCAATTTGGTATTTTATTCAAGGGAACTCTTCGACTTCTGTCTGTTTTTAAGTGTTCTGGGGAATGTTTTGACTTACCGCTCATCATCGTTTTGTTCTTCACATGTGAATGCTTAACTAAATTATGTGAATGTCTTGCCTCCTGAAAATGATAACTTTTTAATATCAGAATTAATATATCATGGTCTGTAAATAAAAACCAATATTAAAAAATGATTCAATAAATGGAGCTCAAAATGTATATTGTGTACGTTTGCTTGATGATCTCAGAGACCTAACCCTAAGAGTCAATAACATAAGTATGCAGGTGTTAACTTTATCTGGGGAGGCAGGCATTTGTGTTCTGGGTAGATGCAAGTAGCCTGGCTGACGAGGCCCACATGACTTACAGCGCAGGAACAGCTTTAACCATGCTGGTCTGGAAAGGAGGACGTTAATGCAATATTCGCTCAGAAATTGTGCAATGGGTTTGGTTCTCTCAAATGTTTGTTTTTTTGTCCATCTTGGTTTGAGTAAGTTTACATGCACACTAATAATTATATATTAAAGTGATTATGGAAGTAGGCAGAGTATGGCAATACTCTTATCAGGGCCGGTTCAAGGCATAAGCGACATAAGCGTTCGCTTAGGGCTTCCAACCCACCAAAAATATGTTTGTTTTGTAACTCAGTCAGGGTCTCAAATTACTATTGAGAGTAAGAATAGTAGAATACACCTGGTGCAATTTCCACATTTGGTTGAACATCAGCAGTTTATTTCTTATGTCAATCACTATGTCAGTCAATTTTTCGATTGGTATTTAGTTTAGCCAGCTATCTAAACTTGCATGTCGACAGCTGTTAGATAGCAATATGAGGTTGCTATTATTACTATCTGACATAACTAGAGGCTAGAGCAGACCTGGCTCCGGTAGCTACTACTAGATTTAAACTCGATCATCATATTCGATGATGACATTTCTCTAAAACTCCCGAGTGGCCCAGCGGTCTAAGGCACTCCACCTCAGTGCTAGAGGCATCACTACAGACACCCTGGTTCGAATCCAGGCTGTTCCACGACTGGCCGTGATTGGGGGTCCCATAGGGTGGCGCACGGGGTGTGACTAGGGTGGGTCATCTAGGTAATTATATTTCTATGTTGGCCTGGTATGGTTCCCAATCAGAGGCAGCTGTTTATTGTTGTCTCTGATTGGGGATCATATTTAGGCAGCCATTTCCCCTTTGTGCTTTGTGGGATCTTGTCTATGTATAGTTGCCTGTATGCACTATTGTTAGCTTCACGTTTCGTTTTGAGATTTATTGTTTTTTTGTTTTGCTGTGAGTTTCACCTAGTAATAAAAAGATGTGGAACCCAGATCACGCTGCGCTTTGGTCCACTCATTCTAACGAATGTGACAGAAGATCCCACCAACAACGGACCAAGCAGCGTGCCCGGGAGGTAATGGCATCCTGGTCTTTGGAGGAGATTAGGGAGAGAACATCCTGGACTTGGGACGACATAATGGCAGGAGAGAAGAGCCTGCCATGGAGGCAGGCGGAAGCTCTGGACTGGGAACTGTCGCCGGAAGCTCTGGACTATTAGTGAATGATACAAAGTTCCATCTGGAATTGATGGGTAGACCTACAGTAGCTACAGGACAGCAGATTAAGCTTAAAGCTTCAGTCTGGGTTCTGGGATTAATGGTCAGTTCAATTATTGAACCATTGATTCTATTGTTGTATAATATAATGTATAAATCTACAGCAAGATCATTCTTAGTCATGTTTCATTTTAGTAGGATCTGATCCTGACAGGGGTCTCAGCAGGGTCAGGCAGCCAGGGAAGTCTGTGATGGAGGTGAGGTGAATTTTTGATACAACACTTTATTCTCTCTGGGCAGCAAACACTGGACAAGCCAGATGCTATGTTAAGGCAGTCTGACAAACCTCAAGTTGATTTCCAAACTATATCAAGGGTTGATAGAAACTTTTCCTGGTGACACAGAACATGTAAAAAAATATGAGGAAGACCTGGTAGAAGCTATTGATGATGATGAATAGGTACAGATATGTTTGAATGCCCAGTCATGTTCATATAATCTCAGACATACATTGCTGTAGTTTAAGTGTCACGCCCTGACCGTAGAGAGCCCTTGGATTCTCTATAGTGGTTTAGGTCAGGGTGTGACTGGGGGGTGTTCTAGAATGTGTATTTCTATGTTGGTGGTTTTGTATGGTTCCCAATTAGAGGCAGCTGGTAATCGTTGCCTCTAATTGGGGATCATATTTAGGAAGCCCTATCTCACACCTGCTTTGTGGGACATTGTTTGTGTTAGTGTGTTTGGGCACTACATCGTCTTTGTAAGTTTTGTTGTTTTGGTTCTAGTTTAACTTTGCATTAAAAATATGTGGAACTCATTGCACGCTACGCCTTGGTCCGCTCATTTTGAAGTTCGTGACAGAATATCCCACCAAACCAGGACCAAGCAGCGTGCCCAAAAGGGAAAGGAGTTTTGGACATGGGAAGAAGTGATGGTTGGATGTGAAACCCTTCCTTGGCGGCAGACGGAAGGTAATAATGGAGGACAGCGACGACGCCAGGGTTCGCGACCACAGAAAGCCCAAAGACAACCCCAAGAGTTTCTTTGGGGGGGGTGCACAAGGGGTGGCCGGTCGAGCCGAGGCAAGAGCCAGACCGTCAGGGAGGATATGGAGAAGTTGGGAGAGAGAGAGAGATGTGAGAGTGATGTTGTGCAAGTGTGTTCTGCTCAACATTTGACCAGAGGATCCGGTTAGCAGTCTGGTGAAACTTGTGCCGGCTCCACACATCTGGACTCCAGTGCGTCTCCCCAGTCCGGTACGTCCTGTGCCTCCTCGCCCTGAAGTGCGTGTCACCAGTCCGGTGCCACCTCTACCGGCTCCACGAAACTAGGCCTCCAGTGCCCATTCACAGTCCAGAGCTTCCGGCGACGGTTCCCAGTCCAGAGCTTCCGGCGACGGTTCCCAGTCCAGAGCTTCCGGCGACGGTTCCCAGTCCAGAGCTTCCGGCGACGGTTCCCAGTCCAGAGCTTCCGGCGACGGTTCCCAGTCCAGAGCTTCCGGCGACGGTTCCCAGTCCAGGCATGGCGTCCAGTCCCACTCAAAGGTAGGAGCCTTCCTCTGCGCCGGAGACCAGTCCGGGCGCGGCGTCCAACCCAGCTCCATGGCCGGAGCCTTCCTCTGCACCGGTGCCCAGTCCGGGCGCGGCGTCCAACCCAGCTCCATGGCCGGAGCCTTCCTCTGCACCGGTGCCCAGTCCGGGCGCGGCGTCCAACCCAGCTCCATGGCCGGAGCCTTCCGCTGCACCGGTGCCCAGTCCGGGCGCGGCGTCCAACCCAGCTCCATTGCCGGATCCGTGGTCGGGGTGGGGGCTACGACCCACACCGGAGCTGCCACTGACACTAGTCACCCCCACCCCCCCCCCCACCCTCCCCATTTGGTTTCAGGTTTTGCGGCCGGAGTCCGCACCTTTTGGGGGGGGGGGGGTGTACTGTCACGCCTTGACTATAGAGAGCCCTTGGATTCTCTATAGTGGTTAACTTTTACTTGGTACTCATCCCGGATCCGGGAGCACCCTCATCAGTAAAAAAGCTTACTAGCATAGCCTAGCATAGCGCCACAAGTAAATACTAGCATCTAAATATCATGAAATCACAAGTCCAAGACACCAGATGAAAGATACACATCTTGTGAATCCAGCCATCATTTCTGATTTTTAAAATGTTTTACAGGGAAGACACAATATGTATTTCTATTAGCTAACCACGATAGCAAAAGACACAACTTTTTTTTCTCCACCATTTTTTTACTGCATAGGTAGCTATCACAAATTCGACCAAATAAAGATATAAATAGTCACTAACCAATAAACAACTTCATCAGATGACAGTCTGATAACATATTTATTGTATAGCATATGTTTTGTTCGAAAAATGTGCATATTTCAGGTATAAATCATAGTTTTACATTGCAGCCACCATCATAAAATCTCACCAAAGCAACTAGAATAACTACAGAGACCAACGTAAATTACCTAAATACTCATCATAAAACATTTCTGAAAAATACACAGCGCACAGCAAATGAAAGACAAACATCTTGTGAATCCAGCCAATATTTCAGATTTTTTAAGTGTTTTACAGCGAAAACACAATATAGCTGTCATGACTTCCGCCGAAGTTGACTCCCCTGCCTGTTCGGGCGGTGCTCGGCGGTCGTCGTCACCGTCCTACTAGCCGCCACCGATCCCTTTTTCGTTTGTCTGTTTGTTTTGTCTTATTAGTTGCACCTGTTTTTTGTTTCGTAATGAGTATCCCTATAATTAGGAGTTTGACCCGCCCTTGTTTTGTGCGGGATTGTTTTTTGTTACGTGTGTGTATGTTTGGGTTTTGGCAAGTGTTCTCTCTGCGCCCTTGATGTTCGGGCTTATTCAGTTTTGAATTAAGAAAAAATATAAGGAATATTTTTTTCCAAAGCGGCTCTCTCTCTCTCTCTGCGTCTGGTTCTTTCGCCAACCTAGTTCCGCGTGACAGAATCCCGCACCTACACAAAATGGAACCAGCAGGAGCAGCCGCGTCTCCTCTCCCATCGATGGAGGAAAGGGTCCTCCATCACACCAGTGTTCTCCACCGTATTGGGTCGGCTATGGACCAAATGATGGAGAGGATGGATCGATGGGAGAGGAGTGGCCTTCCCACCTCATCTCCAGCACCCCCTCCTCCAACACCTCCTGTTCCTGTTTCAGCATCCGGCTCCGGGGCTCTTCGGCTGGCGCTCCCACGGGAGTATGATGGAACGGCGGCCGGGTGTCAGGGGTTTCTTCTTCAGCTGGAGCTTTACCTGGCGACCGTTCGTCCTACTCCCTCCGGAGAGGAGAGCGTGTGCGCCCTCGTCTCCTGTTTGACTGGACGAGCTCTTGAATGGGCCAACGCAGTGTGGAATGGCCCAGACTCGGCGAGGGATCATTACCCTGAGTTCACCCGCCGATTCCGAGCTGTGTTTGACCACCCACCAGAGGGTCGTGCGGCGGGTGAACGGCTGTTCCACCTGCGTCAGGAGACGAGGAGCGTACAGGACTTTGCCCTGGAGTTCAGGACCTTGGCTGCAGGAGCAGGGTGGAACGACAGGGCCTTAATAGACCATTTCCGATGTAGCCTTAGGGAGGACGTCCGCAGGGAGCTAGCGTGTCGGGACACCACACTCACGCTGGACGAACTTATTGACATGGCCATCCGTCTCGACAACCTGCTGGCTGCCCGCGGACGTTCGGAACAGGTCCTGTCGTTTCCACCTCCCAGCCCTCCTACTCCTATCCCTATGGAGTTAGGGGGGGCAGCGTCAAGGGGGACCGGAGGAGGAGTGTCCTCCTGTACCAGTTGTGGTCGGCGAGGGCACACGGCCGACCGGTGCTGGAGGAACTCTTCTGGGAGTCGGGAGGGCAGGCGGAACACTACTCGATCACCCCAGGTGAGTCAGCACCAGACTTACCCAGAGCTTCCTGTTAGTCATATGTTTGTGTTAACCTATTTCCCCGGGTTTTCTCCCTCTCTACAGCATAAGGCGCTAGTCGATTCAGGCGCAGCTGGGAATTTCATTGATCGGGGGCTCGCATTAAGGCTAGGGATTCCCCTTGTGTCGTTAGAGTTACCTTTCCCCGTGCACTCCTTAGATAGCCGACCATTAGGGTCAGGAATGGTCAGGGAGGCCACGGTACCACTGGACATGGTAACGCAGGGTAGTCATAAGGAGCAGATTAGTCTGTTCCTTATCGACTCACCTGCGTTTCCAGTGGTGTTGGGAATTCCCTGGCTAGCTCAGCACAACCCGGTGATTTCCTGGCAACAGAGGGCTCTGAAGGGGTGGTCAGAGGAGTGTTCAGGCAGGTGTCTAGGAGTTGCCGTTGGTGCGACTACGGTGGAGAGTCCAGACCAGGTTTCCACCGTGCGCATTCCCTCTGAATATGCCGATTTGGCTATCGCCTTCAGTAAAAGGAAGGCGACCCAATTACCACCCCATCGACGAGGGGACTGCGCGATAAACCTCCTGGAGAACGCTGCACTTCCTAGGAGTCACGTGTATCCTTTGTCTCAGGAGGAGACAGCGGCTATGGAGACATATGTTACTGAATCACTGGGACAGGGATACATTCGGCCCTCTGCATCACCTGTCTCCTCGAGCTTCTTTTTTGTGAAAAAGAAGGATGGCGGTTTACGCCCGTGCATTGATTATCGAGGTCTAAATTCCATCACAGTGGGGTTTAGTTACCCCCTACCTCTCATCGCTACGGCGGTGGAATCATTTCACGGGGCACGCTTCTTCACAAAATTGGACCTGAGGAGTGCGTATAATCTGGTGCGTATCCGGGGAGGAGATGAGTGGAAAACTGCATTTAGTACTACATCTGGCCATTATGAGTACCGCGTCATGCCATATGGGTTAAAAAATGCTCCAGCTGTCTTTCAATCCTTCGTAGATGAGATTCTCCGAGACCTGCTCGGGCAGGGAGTGGTAGTGTACATTGATGACATCTTGATCTACTCTGCCACCCGCGCGGCGCATGTGTCTCTGGTGCGTAAGGTACTTGGGCGACTGTTGGAGCATAACCTGTATTGCAAGGCGGAGAAATGTGAGTTCTTCAAACAGGCCGTTTCCTTCCTGGGTTATCGTATTTCCACCTACGGGGTGGTGATGGAGGAGAACCGCGTTACAGCCGTGCGTAATTGGCCGACTCCGACCACGGTGAAAGAGGTGCAGCGGTTTTTAGGGTTTGCCAATTACTACCGGAGGTTTATCCGGGGTTTTGGTCAGGTGGCTGCTCCCATTACCTCACTGCTGAAGGGAGGACCGGTGCGCTTGCGTTGGTCAGCAGAGGCGGACAGAGCTTTCAGTTGTCTGAAGGAGCTGTTTACCAATGCGCCCGTGTTGGCGCATCCGGACCCCTCTTTAGCGTTCATAGTGGAGGTGGACGCGTCCGAGGCGGGGGTCGGGGCCGTGCTGTCCCAGCGCTCGGGCGAACCACCCAAGCTCCGCCCTTGTGCCTTCTTTTCGAGGAAGCTCGGTCCGGCGGAGCGAAACTATGATGTGGGGGACCGGGAGTTGTTAGCTGTAGTCAAGGCTTTGAAGGTGTGGAGACATTGGCTTGAGGGGGCGAAACACCCTTTTCTCATCTGGACTGACCATCGTAATCTCGAGTACATACGGGAAGCGAGGAGACTAAATCCGCGTCAGGCTAGATGGGCCATGTTTTTCACCCGGTTTCAGTTCACCATCTCGTACCGACCAGGCTCCCAAAACACCAAGGCCGATGCGCTGTCCCGTCTCTATGATACCGAGGAGCGGTCCGTTGAGCCAACTCCCATCATTCCACCTTCATGTCTCGTGGCACCGGTGGTATGGGAGGTGGACGCGGAGATAGAGAGAGCCTCACGGTTAGAGCAGACCCCTCCTAACTGTCCAGCAGGGGTTCAGTACGTGCCGGGAGGGGTCCGGGATAAACTAATCCGTTGGGCTCATACTCTCCCCTCCTCGGGTCATCCTGGCATCGAGAGGACAGTGCGGAGTCTTAGAGGGAGATACTGGTGGCCCACGTTGGCTAAGGACGTGAGATTTTATGTCTCCTCCTGCTCGGTGTGTGCTCAGAGCAAGGCTCCTCGGCACTTGCCTAGAGGGAAGTTACAGCCCCTCCCCGTTCCACAACGGCCGTGGACACACTTATCGGTGGACTTTCTTACCGATCTTCCCCCGTCCCAGGGAAGTACTACGATTTTGGTCGTTGTGGATCGGTTTTCTAAGTCCTGCCGTCTCATCCCGTTGCCCGGTCTCCCTACGGCCCTGCAGACTGCGGAGGCCTTGTTTACCCATGTCTTCCGGCACTATGGGGTGCCTGAGGATATCGTTTCTGATCGGGGCCCCCAATTCACGTCCAGAGTCTGGAGGGCGTTTATGGAAAGACTGGGGGTCTCGGTCAGCTTGACCTCGGGTTTTCACCCCGAGAGTAATGGGCAGGTGGAGCGCGTAAACCAGGATGTGGGCAGGTTTCTGCGGTCATATTGCCGGGACCGGCCTGGTGAGTGGGCGAGGTATGTTCCTTGGGCTGAGCTCGCTCAGAACTCCCTCCGCCACTCCTCAACGAACATGTCCCCGTTTGAGTGTGTGTTAGGTTACCAGCCGGTCCTGGCCCCATGGCACCAGAGTCAGACCGAGGCTCCTGCGGTAGAGGAATGGGTACAGCGCTCCAAGGACACCTGGAAAGCCGTCCAGGAATCGCTAAAGTTAGCAGGACAACGGCAGAAGAGGAGCGCTGACCAGTACCGCAGTGAGGCCCCCGTGTTCACACCGGGGGACAGGGTCTGGCTCTCGACCCGAAACCTGCCTCTCCGCCTGCCCTGTCGGAAGCTGGGGCCGCAGTGTGTGGGGCCGTTTAAAGTCCTGAGGAGAATAAACGAGGTGTGTTATAGGTTACAACTCCCTAGGTATTACCGTATTAACCCCTCGTTTCATGTGTCTCTCCTCAGGCCGGTGGTGGCTGGTCCCCTGCAAGAAGGTGAGGTGCCTGAGGTCCCTCCACCCCCTCTGGAGATCGAGGGGTCCCCGGCGTACACAGTACGTGCCATTCTGGACTCGAGACGCCGGGTGAGGGGCCTACAGTACCTCGTGGACTGGGAGGGGTACGGTCCGGAGGAGAGATGCTGGGTTCCGGTGGGGGACATTTTAGATCCTACTTTACTGAGAGACTTCCACCGCCTCCACCCGGATCGCCCGGCACCTCGCCCTCCGGGTCGTCCCCGAGGCCGGTGGCGGCGCGCTGCGGGAGCCGCGCAACAGGAGGGGGGTACTGTCATGACTTCCGCCGAAGTTGACTCCCCTGCCTGTTCGGGCGGTGCTCGGCGGTCGTCGTCACCGTCCTACTAGCCGCCACCGATCCCTTTTTCGTTTGTCTGTTTGTTTTGTCTTATTAGTTGCACCTGTTTTTTGTTTCGTAATGAGTATCCCTATAATTAGGAGTTTGACCCGCCCTTGTTTTGTGCGGGATTGTTTTTTGTTACGTGTGTGTATGTTTGGGTTTTGGCAAGTGTTCTCTCTGCGCCCTTGATGTTCGGGCTTATTCAGTTTTGAATTAAGAAAAAATATAAGGAATATTTTTTTCCAAAGCGGCTCTCTCTCTCTCTCTGCGTCTGGTTCTTTCGCCAACCTAGTTCCGCGTGACAATAGCATTATATTAGCTTACTACAATAGCCAACCACACAACAGCATTGATTCATGCACGTTAGCGATAGCGAATAAACCAGCAAAAGATATTACATTTTTCACTAACCTTCTTAAAACTTCATCAGATGACAGTCCTATAACATCATATTACACCATACATATATGGTTTGTTCGAACCACAAATCGTGGTTATACAATGAGAATAGTAGCCAAACTGCAAACAAAATGTCGGGAGAAATCTTGGGAGAGGCACCTAATCTAATCAATAACTAATCATAAACTTGACAAAAAAATACAGGTTGGACAGCAAATGAAAGATACATTAGTTCTTAATGCAACCGCTGTGTTAGATTTTAAAAATTAACGTTACTATGACATACAGCGTGCGTTAAAGCGAGACCACACCGAAATTAATGGCGGAATAATAGTTTAACATTTTTCAACAGAAATACAAATTAACATCATAAATAGTTCTTACTATTTGATGAGCTTCCATCAGAATCTTGTGCAAGTTGTCCTTTGTCCAGAATAATCGTTGCTCGGTTGTAGATTGTCATCTTCAACTTTGGAATTAGCAGCAAACATTAGCCATGTGGCGAAGACGTGTCCAACTCACCATAACGCAGCACAAATAAAATACCAAAAATCGCAATATACTGATATAAACTGATATAACCCCTTGTTTTTAACACCTATATCGAATAAAATCAGAGCCGGATATATCTAACGCCTATAACGAGAGCTTTTCAGAATGCAATCCTGAGGTCTGTCTTGCGCCATGACGAACGTTGAAAAGACTGCACACCCGGTTCCAAGAGCTTTTGTACGGCCTCAGATCTACCTAGACACCCCATTCCAATTCTCACTGCTTACTGACATCTAGGGGAAGGCGTATGCAGTGTATGTCGACCCATAGATTACATGCAAATTAATAAACTGACCCTGGAACAGAGTGCCCGATTTCAGATTTCTCACTTCCTGACAGGAAGTTTGCTGCAAAATGAGTTCTGTTTTACTCACAGATATAATTCAAACGGTTTTAGAAACTAGAGAGTGTTTTCTATCCAATAGTAATAATAATATGCATATTGTACAAGCAAGAATTGAGTACGAGGCAGTTTAATTTGGGAACAAATTTTTACAAAGTCGAAATGGCGCCCCCCTATTGAGAAAATGTTTTAAGGTCAGGGTGTGACTAGGGTGGGGTGTTCTTGAATGTGTATTTCTATGTTGGTGGTTTTGTATGGTTCCCAATTAGAGGCAGCTGGTAATTGTTGCCTCTAATTGGGGATCATATTTAGGAAGCCCTATCTCACACCTGCTTTGTGGGTATTGTTTGTGTTAGTGTGTTTGGGCACTACGTCTTCACGTTCTTTGTAAGTTTTGTTTCTAGTTTCACCTTGTATTAAAAAGATGTAGAACTCAATGCATGCTGTGCCTTGGTACGCTAATTTTGAAGTTCGTGACATTAAGACCATCCATATAACCTACTATATCCCAGTGAAACTGAATAAAATGCACTCAAATATCATTCCTCTGCTGGAGGTTTAAAACACAAAAGGGGACATACAGTTGAAGTCTGAAGTTTGCAAACACCTTAGTCAAATACATGTAAACTCAGTTTTTCACAATTCCTGACATTTAAACCGAGTAAAAATTCCCTGTCTTAGGTCAGTTAGGATCACCACTTTATTTTAAGAATGTGAAATGTCAGAATAATAGTAGAGAGAATGATTTATTTCTGCTTTTGTTTCTTTCATCACATTCCCAGTGGGTCAGAAGTTTACATACACTCAATTAGTATTTGGTAGCATTGCCTTTAAATTGTTTAACTTGGGTCATACGTTTCGGCTAGCCTTCCACAAGCTTCCCACAATAAGTTGGGTGAATTTTGGCCAATTCCTCCTGACAGAGCTGGTGTAACTGAGTCAGGTTTGTAGGCCTCCTTGCTCACACACGCTTTTTAAGTTCTGCCCACACATTTTCTATAGGATTGAGGTCAGGACTTTGATGGCCACTCCAATACCCTAACTTTGTTGTCCTTATGCCATTTTGCCACAACTTTGAAGTATGCTTGGGGTCATAGTCCATTTGGAATACCCATTTGCGACCAAGCTTTAACTTCCTGACTGATGTCTTGAGATGTTGCTTCAATATATCCACATAATATCCCTTCTTCATGATGCTATCTATTTTGTGAAGTGCACCAGTCCCTCCTGCAGTAAAGCTCTCCCACAACATGATGCTGCCACCCCGTGCTTCACAGTTGGGATGGTGTTCTTCGCCTTGCAAGCATCCCCCTTTCTCCTCCAAACATAATGATGGTAATTATGGCCAAACAGTTATATTGTTGTTTCATCAGACCAGAGGACATTTCTCCAAAAAGTACGATCTTTGTCCCCATGTGCAGTTGCAATCCGTATTCTGGCTTTTTTCATGGTTGTTTTGGACTGTTGGCTTCTTCCTTGCTGAGCGGCCTTTCAGGTTATGTTGATATAGGACTCGTTTTACTGTGGATATGGATACTTTTGTATCTGTTTCCTCCAGCATCTTCACAAGGTCCTTTGCTGTTGTTCTGGGATTGATTTACACTTTTCGCACCAAAGTACGTTCATCTCTAGGCGACAGAACGCATCTCCTTCCTGAGCGTATGACGGCTGCGTGGTCCCATGGTTTTTATACTTGCGTACTATTGTTTGTACAGATGAACGTGGTACCGTCAGGCGTTTGGAAATTGCTCCCAAGGATGAAGCAGACTTGTGGAGGTCTACAATTGTTTTTTCTGATGTCTTGGCTGATTTCTTTTGATTTTCCCATGATGTCAAGCAAAGAGGCACTGAGTGTGATGGTAGGCCTTGAAATACATCCACAGGTACACTTCCAATTGACTCAAATGATGTCAATTAGCCTATCAGAAGCTTCTAATGCCATAACATCATTTTCTGGAATTTTCCAAGCTGTTTAAAGGCACAGTCAACTTAGTGTATGTAAACTTCTGACCCACTGAAATTATGATACAGTGAAATAATCTGTAAACAATTGTTGGAAAAATTACTTGTGTCATGCACAAAGTAGATGTCCTAACCGACTTGCCAAAACTATAGTTTGTTAAAAAGAAATTTGTGGAGTGGTTGAAAAACGAGTTTTAACCCTCCCGTCGTCCTCGTATCGTGTCTAGACCCCGCGTCCTCCGGGTCACCCTGTTCCGTCCTGGCTAAAGGCCCAGTGGGTGCAAGTGTGACAGTATGCGTGTGAACAGCCTTTGCAGATGTATTTCTAACACCTGCAGCACACCGTGTGTTTCTTGGAGTCCTTCTTCGGTGGGCAGAGCTGACACCTCTTCCTCTTACTTGCCCCGGTGGCCGGCGCAGCGGCGGGCTCCTCATGCTGTTGACGAGCAGCCGTAGTACTCTGTAGGACTTTGACAAGTGCTGACGCCGCTTCGGTGTGGGGGAGATGCTGCCTTCTTTGGATCAACGGCTTCACAAGTGCCTTTCCCAGCTGCTCTAGGAACAACCCTCCTCTTGTTGCGCTTCCGAGGCATCCAGTCAGGCTTGATCTCTCGCCATATGACAAAGGCGTTGTAGGAGGATACATCGAGGATGTTGTGGAAGACGACCAGGGGCCAGCGGGCAGTCATCCGTCTGCAGCTGTACATGCCGACCACCTTGTCTAGGTTATCCACGCCGCCCTTGTTGCAGTTGTAGTCTAGGCTGACGGCCAGCTTCCTGTCGCGGCGATCGCTGACTTGGACTTCTGTGTGCAGCGTGCTCAGAAGTAGCACGTTCTTATTTTTCTTTGCCAGGTAGGACACTAGAGTAGCGGTGGGCGTGAAGGCAAACCTGGAGGACGGGACCTGTCTGCCCTTGAGCAGCGCCGGCGGGAGCTCGGCCTTGTTCTTTCTCACCGTGCCCACCATGGTGAGGTTCCTCTCGAGGAGCCGCTGTTCCAGTTCGTAGGAGGTGAAGAAATTGTCACACGTGACATTGCGACCGCTCAGTCCCGTTGTCAGATCGAGGACGACGCGCATCCCCTGGTTCTTCTCGGGGCCTCCGCTGGCTGCCTTGCATCTTCCAAGCGTAGCTGGACTTGGCGTCACAGGCCACCCACGACTTGATGCCGTATTTCGCCGGCTTGCTGGGAATGTACTGACGGAAAGGACAGCGGCCTTTGGCAAGGAGAGAAGAGATTGGCGTCATTACCGGCTCATGGGGGGCAATGAGTGCTACGTTATACATATACTAGCTCTCTCTATACACACGCACACACAGTACCTCTGAACGGGACCAGTTGCACGTCCACTGTCACGTCAGATCCCGGATTGTAGAGGCCCGGCAGCCGCGCCTCCCAGACCTCTCGTATGGCTGCAAGTTTGTCCGTGGCAAGATTCACGGGTCTCGACTGGCGATCGTCGAATCGCAGCAGCCTCGAGTACTTGTTAAAGACCTTGAGCGGCATGGTGGCTCAGGAACACGGTCCTGCCGCTCTCCGCGTCCCACAGGCTGGCCGCGGCCTCGCCTCGGGCCCTGTGGACGCCCGCTAGGATCAGCAGCACTACGTAGGCGCGCAGGTCGGTGGCGTTCATGTCTTGCCAGCCGTCGCCGTATTTTCTCGCCCCATGCAAATTTGTCATTTCCAGAATTATCCTTTCTATCGCCGGTGTGACGAACAGGTGGAAGGTGGACGCGATGTCGCGGGTGTGAGTCACGGCATAGGCCGTGGGGCCCGGAGTCTTGTCCGGCCAGGCGTGACAGATCGCACAGGCCCTGTGGCGGCCATAGGCCACGGGGGACCATTTGATTTTGCCGTTTTTTGACAGCAACGTCTCCCTTTGGGCTCGAGCAGAGGCCATCTGTTCCTCGTGTGGGTCCTCGTGTTGGTCCTCGGGGGCTTCCTCCGGGTCTTCCTCCGAAGAGCGCGAAGACGCCTGGTCGGCCTCGTTGTCGGGATTGCATTCCTCCACGTCTTCGTCTTCCGAAACCTCTTCCTCCTCCTCCTCGGAATCGGAGTAGTCTTCTTGGTCGACGCTGGAGAAGATTGTTCTAGGACCTGCGCTGCCGGTGAAACGCACGGCCATGGTGGCTTGGGTCCACTGATCAGCGGCGAGGGAGAGCACGCGGCACGGGGGTAACGATGACTTTGTGTGCCGCTGACAATATTAGTATGGCCAGCTTACACGGGAGACGACGTGAATCGACGAGGCGCGTGTTCGCCCCTGTTGCACCCCTGTTGCGCCGCTGGGCGTGTGTAGCCGTGTTTTCAGTTCACCTGTGCACCACTGGGCTGTCCTCTTGCACACACAGCGGGGCATGTCTGGACGTGTGTAGCCCTGGCTGGGTCAGTCTGACCCAGAGCACAGCGGGGGAGCGCCCACCTCACACAGTACACACAATAACATACACCTGGCTAGTGGCTGGCTGGGTCACTCTGACCCCGAGCACAGCGGGGGAGCCCCCACCTCACACAGTACACACAATATATACACCTCCCTAGTGGCTGGCTGGGTCACTCTGACCCCGAGCACAGAGGGGGAGCCGCACACTACCTCGCCACTCACAGACTCTCTACACACACAGTATACACAGTACACACAATAACATACACCTCGCTAGTGGTTGGCTGGGTCACGCTGACCCCCAGCACAGAGCACAGAGGGGGAGCTCTCCAAACACAGGGCCTGGGTCACTCTAACCCCGAGGACCACGGGAGGGTTAATGACTCCAACCTAAGTGTATATAAACTTCCGACTTCAACTGTATTTGGATTTGGTATGGTCTTGCGAAGGCTGGCTGAATTCTGGCAAAGAGTGTGTTCTTTTTTCTCTGGGTGTCTACAGATTCTCCCTTCCCCTTGTTTTTATTTGTTTGGAAATGTTGATACTGCAAACTGTTATCTGAAGAAACAGTGTAACTAAGCATTTAGAGCGGCTAAGAAATGCATACAACCATACTCATAGTTTGGATTTGAAAATCCAAATGGGCATCTTCATTTGATGTGAATTGGTAGACTAATTCACATAAATATTTGATAACTAATAAAGTAAGATACGTCTCTAACAAGATCCTTCACAGATGTTATCCTTGTAATAGTCGGATTTCTAAATATGTAATTAATGTAGAAAATGAATGTAGCTTTTATAAACAGGAAAATTGGACTATAGAGTATTTATTTTGTGATTACTTGCATAGTGAAATATTTTGGACAGATATGAAAATATATTTATTTATTTATTTTACCGTTATTTTACCAGGTAAGTTGACTGAGAACACGTTCTCATTTGCAGCAACGACCTGGGGAATAGTTACAGGGGAGAGGAGGGGGATGAATGAGCCAATTGGAAGCTGGGGATTATTAGGTGACCATGATGATTTGAGGGCCAGATTGGGAATTTAGCCAGGACACCGGGGTTAACACCCCTACTCTTACGATAAGTGCCATGGGATCTTTAATGACCTCAGAGAGTCAGGACACCCGCTTAACGTCCCATCCGAAAGACGGCACCCTACACAGGGCAGTGTCCCCAATCACTGCTCTGGGGCATTGGGATATTTTTTAGACCAGAGGAAAGAGTGCCTCCTACTGGCCCTCCAACACCACTTCCAGCAGCATCTGGTCTCCCATCCAGGGACTGACCAGGATAAGATGGGTAAACCTGTAAGCATTATCAAATGTCATGTTATTTTTTATTTTACATACTTGCCAATACATTGTGAATTTGTTCATTTTATTGGGAGAATTTTTCATCCATAACATGATTTTCATGGGTGCAGCATCACTACAGACCCTGGTTCGATCCCGGGCTGTATCACAACCGGCTGTGATCAGGAGTCCCATAGAGCGGCGCACAATTGGCTCAGCGTCGTCTGTGTTAGGGGAGGGTTTGGCCGGGGGCTCATTGCGCTCTAGTGACTCTTTGTGGCGGGTCGTGCGCCTGCAGGCTAACCTCGGTGCGGCTAGCTTCCAGGTTAAGCGGGCGGGTGTTTTCTTCAGGATCGGTGTGTACCCCACGGGACGGTTGAGCTAACGTAGGCTAATGCGATTAGCATGAGGTTGTAAGTAAGAAGAACATTTCCCAGGACATAGACATATCTGATTTTGTCAGAAAGCTTAAATTCTTCTTAATCTAACTGCACTGTCCAATGTACAGTAGCTACAGTGAAGGAATACCATGCTATTCTTTGAGGAGAGTGCACAGGGCTTTTCTCTTGCATTTCAAAGATGACGGTACAAAAAACAATACACATTTTTTTTCTTTTTTTCTTTGTATTTTCTTTTACCAGATCTAATGTGTTATATTTTCCTACATTCATTTCACATTTCCACAAACTTCAAAGTGTTTCCTTTCAAATTGTATCAAGAATATGCATATCCTTGCTTCAATGCCTGAGCTACAGGCAGTTAGATTTGGGTATGTCATTTTAGGCGAAAATTGAAAAAAAGGGTCCGATCCTTAGTGTGGGCTGGCGGGTCATGTTTCGGAGGACGCATGACTCAACCTTCGCCTCCGGAGCCGGTTGAGTTGCAGCGATGAGACAAGATCGAAATAGGGGAGAAAAAGAGGGTAAAAAATGATTATGGTAAGAAAATAAGTTTAAATATTTTTCTGATTGATTTACAATGTTATATAACAAGCATTTCACCACACCCGCAGCAACATCTGCTAAACATGTGTATGTGACCAATACAATTTAATTTAAAATATATAAATACCAAATGATCAAATAAGTGTCTACAGTATTTGTCCAAATGTAACTTGTCTTTAATATACTTTTATTGTGTCTCTCTGGTTTTGTTTATTTACTTTTCTGTTATGTGTGATATTTGTATATTGTTTTGGACCATGTTCCTGTAATGCAATAAAACATAATAATACAAACAAATATTTGAAATCCATCAGTTGTAATGCAAGGGTGGGGCTTGGGGCTGTCTCGTGTGGGTCTTTGACTGAGAAAGACACAGTGGAGAGCCAACCAGTAATAGCACAGACTCCTTCATTATCGACGCATTGTGCCGACAACGTCAGTGAACCATTCCAGACTCTGAAGTCAGGATGACTTCGAGAGTTAGGTGTTAGCCGTACTAAGATGCCAGTGTCTTTCTTTTACATTTATATGAATTGGTTCGTGATTAAACAGATACATTAAGTTATTCTTAACACACCAACAGCATGTTATGGGCGGGGTTATGTCCAGTTGGGCGGTGCCCTCGCGCTGGACTTGTGCATGCTGACCACGCCCCTTCTGCATTTCGGAGAAGATGGCGTCGCAAGTACAGAGAGGAGTGCCTCTAAGTGCGGTAAGCATATTATGATATTTTACAGTATCTGTAATCTGTTGGAATTTGTATTTAGAAGTAAATTGGTGTGCAGTAAACTTAGACGTATGGTGATAGTCTTGTTGGTTCGATCGCATAATGTAATGTGTGTTTTGGAGCTAGCTAACGTTAGCTAGCTAGCCAATATCCTTTGGGAATGTTGATTGCCGTTAGCGCGTGCGATATTGATAAGCCCCAGTCCCCATGCAAAATGGAACATCTTTTGACCAGCCGAGCTGGATATTTCTATGTTGTCGTTTGCTTGATAAATACAGAACTATTTCTGAACTTGGGGAAAATAGATACTTTGTAGAGGCGTTTCTCCTCATCTAATGTCATGCGGTGTTGTTGTGGTGACGTGCAATATTTTTCAGTGTCACACACCGAGTAGCCCAATGGCGCTCATCCACTATTGTCAAAAACGAGTTGCGTCCTGAGATTCGGAAATCCGGGAGATTGAATTGTGTTCAAATCAAAGCGCCAGATTGCCTAACGGGCGTGTTTTCACGGCGTTGTAAAGCAGATGGCAACCACCACGAAACAGCGTATGCGAACGTGAGTAGATTACGTTGAAAACAACGGTCGGCCATCTTGGACGCTGTCTCCAGTTCATAGCTATAATATATACCCCAGTGATTCCCTCCTCGGTCACAGTATGGTTGCTGTTGCTGCATCCAAGCTATCCTATGCCATTAAAATGGGGAAATAGTGTCCATTTTAATCCTTGCACAGGTCAGAAGTGCGAGATGTATAGCTTAACTTCATCACCATATAGCCAAGAATGACTACATTGGCCCAGACATGCATCTCATCTAATTTAAGACTATCCTCTCCATGTGCCCTGGGCTGTGCTTGGGGAAGGTTCTGAATCTACAGGAGTGTGTGTGTTTGACAGGAGGGGGAGGTTGAAGATGGGGGGATAGGAGGGGGAGGTATTAAGATGGAGAGAGGTTTGTGTGTGAAGAAGATGGAGAGAGGTTTGTGTGAGATGAGTAAAGGCAGTGAGTTTTGGGTGTGCTTTTCACACTTGATGTGGGGATGGACACATGTAGGTTAGTCAGTCAGGACATCAAGGGTTGTCAGTCATTTGAGAATGGAGTAGCCCTAACATAATGCTTCCTGAAGGAGGTGGTAATATACAACATTTTATACATTTAATGTCATCTACGTAGGCTAACTCTGCTCCTCCCTTAACAGCTCTGTCCCAAGTTCCTCCACACAAACTCCACCAGCCACACCTGGCCCTTCAGCGCGATCGCTGAATTAATAGGTGAGTCATCATCAGTCCTACTGTCCAGTCGCCAAGTTACCCGGTGTGTCACCTGTCATATTTGTTCAATCGCTGTGTCCAACTGTGAATCATTAAATCATTACTATCCATCACTGTGCATCATGGTGTTAAAATGGCTACTCCGAGGCAATGTTCTGCACTCATTTTGTGACCTATTTTATCCTGCTGAGCGTCTCATTTTTGGATGGGATTCTTTTCCCATACCCACAGTGTTAATGGATGGGTCTTCTTTTTCCCCTTGGGGTAGACCTATAAATCAAATTGTATTGGTCACATATACATTTAGCAGATGTTATTGCGGGTGTAGCGAATTGCTTGTGTTTCTAGCTCCAACGGTGCAGTGACTAACAAGTAATTGCTAATAATTTCACAACAATATACACAAATCTAAAGTAGAGGAATGAAGAATATACATATATTTGGATGAGCATTGTCGGAGCAGCATAGACTAAGAGACAGTGGAATAGAATACAGTATATACGTATGAGATGAGTAATGCAAAATATGTAAACATTATTAAAGTGGCCAGTGAATTCAAGTCTACGTATGTAGGGCAGCAGCCTCTAAGGTGCTTGTGATGGCTATTTAACAGTCCGATGGCCTTGAGATAGAAGCTGTTTTTCCAGTCTGTCCCAGCTTTGATGCACCTGTACTGACCTCGCCTTCTGGATAATAGTGGGGTGAACAGGCAGTGGCTCGGGTGGTCGTTGTCCTTGATTATATTTTTGGCCTTCCTGTGACATCGGGTGCTGTAGGTGTTCTGAGGGGCAGGAAGTTTGCCCCCGGTGATGCGTTGGGCAGACTTCACCACCCTCTGGAGAGCCCTGCGGTTGTGGGCGGAGCAGTTGCCGTACCAGGCGGTGATACAGCTCGATAGGATGCTCTCAATTGTGCATCTGTAGAAGTTGGTGATTGTTTTCGGTGCCAAGCCACATTTCTTCAGCTTCCTGAGCATGAGAAGGTGCTGTTGCACCTTCTTTACCACACTGTCTGTGTGGGTGGATCATTTAATTTTGTCCGTGATGTGTACGCCGAAGAACTTTACACTAGAGGTCGACCAATTGTGATTTTTCAATGCCGATACCGATTATTGGTCGTTCAAAAAAAGCCGATAGCGATTAGTCGTCTGATTTAATAAAAATAAAATAAAAAAATTGTATTTGTAATAATGACAATTACAACAATACTGAATGAACATTTATTTTAACTTAATATAAAATCAATTTAGCCTCAAATAAATAATGAAACATGTTCAATTTAGTTTAAATAATGCAAAAACAAAGTGTTGGGGAAGAAAGTAAAAGTGCAATATGTGCCATGTAAGAAAGCTAACGTTTATTAAGTTCCTTGCTCAGAACATGAGAACATATGAAAGCTGGTGGTTCCTTTTAACATGAGTCTTCAATATTCCCAGGTAAGAAGTTTTAGGTTGTACTTATTATAGGATTATTTCTCTCTATACCATTTGTATTTCATTAACCTTTGACTATTGGATGTTCTTATAGGCACTTTAGTATTGCCAGTGTAACAGTATAGCTTCCGTCCCTCTCCTCGCTCCTACCTGGGCTCGAACCAGGAACACATCGACAACAGCCACCCTCGAAGCAGCGTTACCCATGCAGAGCAAGGGGAACAACCACTCCAAGTCTCAGAGCGAGTGAAGTTTGAAACGCTATTAGCACGCACCCCGCTAACTAGCTAGCCATTTCACATCGGTTACACCAGCCTAATCTCGGGAGTTGATAGGCTTGAAGCACAACGAAGAGCTGCTGGCAAAACGCACGACAGTGCTGTTTGAATGAATGCTTACGAGCCTGCTGCTGCCTACCACCGCTCAGTCAGACTGCTCTATCAAATCATACTTAGTTATAACATAATAACACACAGAAATACGAGCCTTAGGTCATTAATATGGTCGAATCCGGAAACTATAATCTCGAAAACAAAACGTTTATTCTTTCAGTGAAATACGGAACCGTTCTGTATTTTATCTAACAGGTTGCATCCATAAGTCTAAATATTCCTGTTACATTGCACAACCTTCAATGTTTTGTCATAATTACGTACAATTCTGGCAAATTCGGCGGCCCAAACTGTTGCATATGCTCTGACTCTGCGTGCAATGAACGCAAGAGAAGTGACACAATTTCACCTGGTTAATATTGCCTGCTAACCTGGATTTCTTTTAGCTGAATATGCAGGTTTAAAAATATATACTTCTGTGAATTGATTTTAAGAACGTCATTGATGTTTTTTGTTAGGTACCTATTGGAGCAACGATATGCACCGCATCGATTATATGCAACGCAGCACACGCTAGAATAGCTAGTAATATCATCAACCATGTGTAGTTAACTAGTGATTATGATTGATTGATTGTTTTTTATAAGATAAGTTTAATGCTAGCTACCAACTTACCTTGGCTTCTACTGCATTCGCGTAACCGGCAGGCCTCTCGTGGAGTGCAATGTAATCAGGTGGTTAGAGCGTTGGACTAGTTAACTGTAAGGTTGCAAGATTGAATCCCCCGAGCTGACAAGGTAAAAATCTGTTGTTCTGCCCCTGAACGAGGCAGTTAACCCACCGTTCCTAGGCCGTCATTAAAAATAAGAATGTGTTCGTTAACTGACTTGCCTAGTTAAATAAAGATTAAATAAAGGTGTAAAAAAAAACAACGGCCAAATCGGTGTCCAAAAATACCGATTTCCGATTGTTATGAAAACTTGAAATCGGCCCTAATTAATCGGCCATTCCGTTTAATCGGTCGACCTCTACTTTCCACCTTCTCCATTGCGGTCCTGTTGATGTGGATAGGGTGGTGCTCCCTCTTGTTGTTTCCTGAAGTCCATGATCAGCTTCTTTTGTTGACGTTGAGTAAGGGTGTATTTTCCTGGCACCACACTCCCAGGGCCCTCACCCTCCTCCCTGTAGGCTGTCTCATCATTGTTGGTAATTAGGCCTACTACTGTTGTCGACTGCAAACTTGATGATTGAGTTGGAGGTGTGCGTGGCCACGCAGTCACGGGTGAACAGGGGAGTACATGAGGGGGCTGAGCACGCACCCTTGTGAAGCCCCTGCACAGGGCAGGGTTCAGACCTAGGGCCCCGAGCTTAATGATGAGCTTGGCGGGTACTATGGTGTTGAATGCTGAGCTATAGCATTCTTACATCCTCTTGTCCAGATGGGATAGGGCAGTGTGCAGTGCGATGGGGATTGCATCATCTGTGGATCTATTGGGGCGGTAAGCAAATTGAAGTGGGTCTAGGTTGTAAGGTAAAGGTGATATGATCCTTGACTTCATTATGACAGAAGTGAGTGCTCCAGGGCGATAGTCATTTAGTTCAGTTACCAGTGTTCCTGTACCCAAAAAAAGCAATGGTGGATATCTTAAAGCATGTGGGGACAGCAGACTGGGATAGGGAGAGATTGAATATGTCTGATAACACTCTGGCCAGCTTGTCTGCGCATGCACTGAGAACGCGGCTAGAGATGCTGTCTGGTGCCGGCAGCCTTCCTAGGTTTAACACACTTAAATGTCTTACATCGGCCACGGAGAAGAGAGCCCACAGTCCTTGGTAGCTGGTCGCGTCGGTGGCACTGTGTTATCCTCAAAGCGGGCGAAAAAGGTGTTTGTCTGGGTGCAAGACGTCGGTGTCCACGACATGGCTAGTTTTCCCTTTGTAGTCCGATGATTGTCTGTAGACCCTGCCATATACGTCTCGTGTCTGAGCCGTTGAATTGCGACTCCACTTTGTCTTTACTTACATTTTACATGTTTGTTTGCATTACGGAGGGAATAACTACACTGTTTGTATTCGGCCATATTCCCAGTCGCCTTGCAATTTTTAAATTCGGTGGTTTGCGCTTTCATTTTTGCACAAATGCTGCCATCTATCCACGGTTTTGGGTTTGGGCAGGTTTTAATAGTCACTATGGGTACAACATCTCCTATTCATTTCCTGTTAAACTCAGTCACCGTATCCATGTATTCGTCCATATTATTCTCACAGGTTACCCAGAACATATCCCAGTCCGTGTGATCAAAACAATCTTGAAACAAATTTAAAGTGATAGTCCTATAGACGGACCCACAGCGGTCCTGTCCCTGGGGATGTCTGTTTTCCAGAGTAGGGTTGCAAAGGGAGGGAATATTCTCAGTAACTTTCAAAATGTACCAGTAATTACCTGCGACTTTGGAAACATTATGGAATTTTCATAACATGGAATATAACTTTTTGATGTATGCTACATTTACATTTAAGTCATTTAGCAGACGCTCTTATCCAGAGCGACTTACAAATTGGACATGAAACCTATGCTGTATGACTACACACTGAAGACCTTAAGATCTCTGAAACCTACAATGCTTGGGAATATAACCTAATTGATGTTCAGTGAGTATCACTCTCAATTCAAATCACACTAAGGAATATGCACTTTTCTTTCCCCTGCCATTTCCTCCCCTCCTATACTCACTTTGCCTCTACCTTTCTACTACCGTTCTCCAGACTACTATAAAAAGTTATTGCTCTTGGCTGCTATCGCACATAAACTACTCAAGATGGACAGAGAATGCTAAAGCTCTCTGAACCCTACAATGAGTGGGAATATAACCTAATGGAAACTCAGACTATCACTCTAAATCCGTGTAATCCCCTGTCTTGCCCCTCCTCTCTACCTTTCTCCCTTCTCCACTCTTCAAGTTGGCAGCCATAGATTTTGCATAAAATAACATTTTACCCTTCCTGAGAAATAATCCCTCTGCTAGGCTGCTCTGTCACATTAACTACCTGAGAGCGTCAGAAAAAGAGGGAATGCAAACACTCCGTAATGCCTCTGATACCCTAGAATGATTGGGAATATAACCTAATCCTCTTCCCTCCTCGGCTCGGCTTCCTCACTTCTCTTCGCATCTCCTTGATTTGCTTTCGAATGACGTCATTGTGATTAGACTTTATAAAAATTTCTGAACCATATTACCATAGTTTCTGACAATTAGCCGACAGTAGTGTGTCTGGATAACGGCCTTTATCCTGCGGGCTAGGGCTATAGCCTATAGCCTATCCCACAGCAGTCCTGCCTCTAGGGTGCTCTTTTTCCACACGCACGCACAGCCTCCATGATGATTCATCCCGTTCCCTTATCACTGGGCTCCAGGGTAACGTTTTAACCTGGTGGTACTGGTGCCACTAACTTTTGTACAGTTGATAGTACCAGCCCATGATTTGGTCACACCATCCAATGAAATTTGTCACGCAATATAAATAATAGGAGTGATCATCTTGTGAAGGGATTGTAAGGTCATTCACATTGCTTTATTAAGAAGTGTGTAGTAGACTACTGGGATCGTTTTCAATAAAGACGTTGTTACATCTAACATGTCTAAGCAGGAATGCATGATTCAAGATATTTTGACATGCAACCTAATCCGGTGATTGTCATGCATTTTTTTACTGTCAAAATAGGGCTACAGAATTTTCTGTTTTTTTTGTTCAATATAATTATTTTTCCGTTATCTTTATACACTAATATTACATATAGATATAGGCCTAATTCAATTGGTGCTCGTTCACCACCTGAGGAAGTGGAAACTGTAAACACATTAGCTAGATTGCTAACTTTAAATATAACACCTACTGCTAGTAGCCATGTTAATAAAACAGTACATTTAATGTGCTAAAAACGTACTTACTTTTGTAATAGTCCTACGACCTACTCATCTCCAGTGAGGCCTAGTGCACTTGCCATGGTATATGCGCATTTCACATGCCCCATATTCAGAATATCTTGATTGTATAACTGTGTGCTTTGAGCTCAACATTGAGAGTTGAGAAATACAAATAATACCTACAGAAAGATGAGAAAACAAATTATACCTATACCCGTGTCCCTCTCTTTAACATGGACAACAGTAGTTGCTTCCAAGGTTGTTTTTTCTCTGCCTGCACATTTTGACATGTTATACAATCAGAATGCATTTCTCGGGGCACACGGGGCGAGGCTTGCTCATTACAGCAGGTGGCCCCAGTGAAACAGGCACAGCAGGAGGGCAGACCATTTCATTAAAGGAGTCATGGGTATAATGCAGTTTAGAGAGGCCTTTGTTTAACCAAGCAAGGTTTTATCTGGCCCAAAAATAGGACATGTTGATTGAGGTGACCAGGTAGAATGTGTAACCAATTAAAAATGTAACTCGTACAGATAGTTATAGGGTCAACTAAATGGTTGCCTTCTGGAGCCCTGCTTATCAGGCAGTGAGCAGTTTCTCAGGCAGGTCTCTCTTGCTGCAGTGCAGTCTGCCAGTCTGCAATTTGTCTGCCAACCCAGTTTAGTATTCAGCCTGTCACCAGATACCGTCTCAGATGTCCATCACAGTTCTGTGTATGTCTCTGATACAGTTTCCTCCCATCACCATCAATCTCTCCATCTTTCTCTGTTGCAGTATCTCACACTCTTGATTTCCTTCAATACCCCTCAATTTTGCTAACCAATCCCACTCTTTCTCTCTCTTTGTACCTGGAGCAATAAAGGCTTAGGATATAGCAATATCTCTCATCAGCCTAGTGTTTCCCATCTACCCAGTACACACACTGCCAACCCCACCCCGCCAGTATGGCTTTGGAGAGGCCTTTGGATTCAAGCTTACTCCAGACAAAATAATGGAGAGCGGAGGAGCTAGACAATAGAAGATAGTAGTACAAAGATGGTGGTAGGGATGAACATTTTGAAAAGGAGATGGCTGGAGGGATAGAGGGAGGGAGTGATTCTGAAGGTAGTTGATGGAAGAGGGAGACCAGATCACATGTTTGTGTTAGTCTAATGTTCCAGTAGTGTTTTGAGGATGTTGCATCTACAGCAGAGGCTGGGGTTGCATCCTCTGTGACAGCTGTCAATGCCAGCCTGTTCTAATGGTCCGTGTTGCACAAGCAACAAAGGAGGACATATTATATCTATCACACTTTACATTACACAGCTTTAATGTTATATTGGGTGTCTAAAACCCTGATGATGTGGTATTTTTCCACCGCATTAGCAACACAGATGGCAATGTGATTTGGCTTGTACTCCTATGCTGGTTTGGCGTGAATGTGTTGGCATTGGGCAAATGGTTTGGGTGGTCTACTATAGTGGCATACACTATGCAAGAGATTTGTTATTTGTAAAGCAACAGTGTAAAAATCAATATTTGTGGGAAAATGTCATTTCTGATTTATTCTGTTCATATTCCTCTATGCTTACAAATCCTTTATTTCCATGTCTTTTCCCCAGATAATGCCTATGATCCAGATGTCAATGCCAAGCAGTTCTGGATTGATAAGACCCAGTTTAAAGGCCAAGACTGCCTCATCTTCATGGACAATGGAAATGGGCTGGACTATGAAAAGATGCACAAGATGCTCAGGTATGGACAGTTCTCTGAACCATTACCACTACTTTAGCAGGGTGAATCAGGATAGATAAAAGCCTGGACAAAAGTCCTGCAGAGAACACCCCCTTCGGGACCATCACGTGACATCCTGATGACACTGGTGAATGTCCTGAGAACGTCATGACCAGAGTCCTCCCAGAGAACTTTCCCTTGGGACCATCATGTAACGTCTTGGCGACTGGAAAAACAAATGTTCAGAGAACGTCTGTGAAAACGTCCGAAGGGACGTCCCCGGAACAAACCAGGGACAAGTAAACAACAAATGAGTGTCTGCTGTGCTATAAGAATGCAAGTTTCTGATTGATGTACATAGAAAACCACCATGTTTCTCTGTCTTTCTCTCTCCTCAGCTTCGGTTACAGTGACAAGACAGTCATAAACGGCCAGCACCCGATTGGTCTCTACGGTAACGGTTTCAAGTCGGGGTCCATGCGCCTGGGACGAGACGCCATCGTGTTCTCCAAGTCTCTAGATGGAGACACCATGCATGTAGGCATGCTCTCACAGAGCTACCTGGCACAGATCAAAGCAGAGCAGATCATCGTACCCATTGTCTCCTTCCAACGCGTTGCACACAACCAGTATATCCTTTTATAGAGAGACTACACATACGCACTGCACATACACACACACGTCATAGTGCTTAAACTGTCATCAACTTCAAACAGTTTGGACAGGTGGGACGGTGATCTATAGATGTACTTGTACACAGTGTCATTTTATAGTCTGTCGGTTGTATTGTCCCTGTGTGTGTTGTCCTTGACTTCTGCACTCCGTGTGAATGAGAAGCACAAGGCCAGTCTGCAGGACATCCTGTATTACTCTCTCTTTAAGACAGAGAACGAGCTGCTCACAGAGCTCAAAGCCATCAACTCCACCTGCTCCATGGGCTCTTCAGGAACACGCATCATCATCTGGAGCCTGCGCAGGTCAGACACACACTCACACCTGGGTATTCCTCTCTTACACCGTCCGTATAAGGACATTTTCCTCTCTTTCCTTCTCCCTCAACTATTGAGTTTCGCTACGTGGAATTTACTTTCAAATATTACTTCTCTTTTGAAATTGCCACTTTCGGCCGTCAGATTTCTCCCTCGGTGGAATTGTAGGTTTCACTTTAGTTTTCTCCTTGAACATAATCAAAACCTAAAATTCCACCATTAGGGGTCGGCACAGAGGCCCTTCTTGAGGTATGGAGCATGTAAAACGGTTGAGTAGGAGTCTATACAGTAAGTGTTTATTTTTGTCCACAGGACATTAACAGGACAGACAGAATTTGATTTCACAACATCCAGTTACGACATCAGAATCCCGTTGGATGTGTTGGAGAGCACCAGTGAGCAATACAGGCGGTCGGAGCTGCTCACAAAACCAGAGAGTTACTACTCGCTACGTGTGAGTATTAGTATTGTGATGTTATATTGAAATTCCATACAGCATTTCTCACAACAGAGTAGCTTTAGCTAGATTCAAATACTTTATCCTTTGACTAGTGCAGTGTTTTCCAAACTCGGTTTTGCCTAGCACTACACAGCTGATTTAAAATAATCAAAGCTTGACGATGAGTTGATTATTTCAATCAACTATGTAACGCTTGGGCAAAAACCAACATTTGCAACCCTTGGGGTCCCCAGGACAGAGTTTGTAAACACTGGACTTGTGTGTTATCATTTGTATGTGTGAAATTGTATTTCCCATTTTTCTGGTGTTGTATTTTGATTGTTTATTGTATTCTCTCAATGTGCTGTTTGTGTGCTCAGGCATACTGCAGTATTCTGTACCTGAAGCCGCGTATGCAGATCGTCATTCGAGGGCAGAAAGTGAAGACTGAGCTCATCTCCAAGAGCCTGGCATACATCGCTAAGGACTATTACAAGCCCAACTTTGTGGTATCCTACCCCACGCAGGAGCCTCTGTGGATGGCTTCACTGTGTGTGCCCGTGTTTGCGTTTTCCTGTGTGTGCGTTCGTGTTGTCACATCCTCGAGACACTCATTTTGTTTTCTTTTGGAGGGAAAATAGAAATAGGCAAATATGGGTACTCTACATACAAGAAATACCATCAGCCACTGCCATAGACACTACTTTTATAAGCTTGCAATAATAATCACTTACCTATGTTTAACTAATATTAGTTAGTACATTTCATAGCTAGATGTTCATGTTCAACACAGTGATACAATATGGTATTTTTCACAAAGGGAAGAGAATGTCATCTTCTCTCCTTCCTGTTTGAGGCCTTAAGTCCTGTACCAGAACAGACGTATTCCCATCACCTTTGGGTACAACACCAAGAGCAAAGACCAATATGGCATCATGATGTACCACAAGAACCGCCTCATAAAACCTTATGAGCGAGTGGGCGTTCAACTCAAGGTAAAAGAGTGTATTTGTATGTTTGTGCGTGAGGTGTGTGGATTGTGCATAAGAAAAATTATTGCCATCCATTGTGGTAATCGGATGTCTCATGTCCTCCATCACTGACTCATAACCACCTCTAACCCCTTAAGGCCAACATCCAAGGTCTCGGGGTCATTGGGGTTATCGAGTGTAACTTTCTGGAGCCCACCCACAACAAGCAAGATTTTGACAATACCGACAAATACAGGTAAGGACTCTTACCGCATATAGGTGAAGAGGAGAGTGCTCCCTTCAAGAACACTTCCCGAAGAACCGTTTTCCATTCAATGAAACAAAACAATCGGACTGTATTGAGGCCATCTGCCCACATACTTTAAAGATAGTGTACTTTTAATAATTTGGCTGAATAAAGCGGCACTACGTGAACTGTCATTGTTTATTTCTTATTTTCTTTTTGCAGGAAAACCATCAACAACTTAGGGGTTAAGCTGGAGGACTACTGGAAAGAGATCCGCTTTAAAAGAGACAAAGAAGATCCTAACAGCACCGTACCAGTGGAAGACACCATGTAAGTAAAACACTCCTCCATCTTCCTTTCTCCTTTCCTCTGTGTCGCCATCCCTCCTCTAACTGGTTCCTCTGCGTACCTCTACCCCATAGGAAGCGCCCGGACCAGAACTGGGTGCAATGTGACACCTGCCTGCGCTGGAGGAAGCTGCCAGATGGGATTGATTGCAGACTGCTCCCAGAGAAGTGGTTCTGCCACATGAACCCCGACCCCCAATTCAGGTGTGTCCCGGACCCACCTAGATGAAATGAACATGTTTATAAAGTGTTATAACATGTTGTGTGACCCCCCCCCCCCCACTCCCCCTGCCTTTGGGTCCCCTCGGTCTTTGTTTGTGTGCATGTCTACTTGCCTACCGGAGTGTATGTATTTGTGTGTGTACCTGTGTGTGTTGACGTTGCCATGGCAGTATATTCATTATCACCTGCCTTTCCAGGAGCTGCATGGTAGAGGAAGAGCCTGAAGACTCCGATGATGACCAACCTTCATACCAGAAGACCTACAAGCAACAGTGAGAACCCAAACATCTACCATATACTTAAGCAATAAGGCACGAGGGGGAGTGGTATATGGCCAATATACCACGGCTAAGGGCTGTTCTTGCGTATGATGCAATGCGGAGTGCTTGGATGCAGCCCTTAGCTGCTAAGGGTGCCTTATTGCTATTATAAACTGGTTACCGTGGTAATTAGAGCAGTAAAAAAATTATGTTTTGTCATACCCGTGGTATACGTTCTGATATACCACGGCTGTCAGCCAATCAGCATTCAGGGCTCGAACCAACCAGTTTATAATGAACAATTAATGCGGCATCTAAAGATATTTTCAATGCATAACTGAATATCTAGGCTATTTGCAGATAATTGACCTTAAGGCTGAAACATGCATCATTATTTTGTCTATGCATGGAGTGAAAAACCAACATTAGGCCTTTCGCAAAATGCGGTTAGATTGACAACAGTGCTTTGTGTGATTTGTTGATGGAAGCAAAAAATAATGGCACCATATTTCCCATGCTGGTTTGTGGCACAAGTTGCTTGTGTTTTCATTATGCTGCGAGTTTTCCCACCACAGTAACGTTTGGTAGTAGCCAGGCCATTTATTCTAGTTCAAAACATTTTAATTCTACCAAATGTTTTGCTGGACGCAGGTGATATCAAGTCTGTAGGTAGGCAGCCGCCTCTCTGTGCTAGTGGTGGCTGTTTAACAATCTGAAGGCCTTGAGATTGAAAAACAGCTTCTATCACTTTGTCCCAGCTTTGATGCACCTGTACTGACCTCGCCTTTAGGATGGTAGTGGGGTGAACAGGCAGTGGCTCCGGTGGTTATTGTCCTTGATGATCTTTTTTGCCTTCCTGTTACATTGGGTGGTGTAGGTGTCTTGGGTGGCAGGTAGTTTGCCCCCGGTGATGCGTTGTGCAGACCGCACCACCCTCTGTAGAGCCTTGTGGTTGTGGGCGGTGCAGTTGCCGTACCAGGCAGTGATACAGCCCGACAGGATGCTCTCGATTGTGCACCTGTAAAAGTTAGTGCGGTTCTTTGGTGACAAGCCACATTCTTTCAGCCTCATGAGGTTGAAGAGGCTCTGTTGCGCCTTCTTCACCACACTGTCTGTGCGTGTGGACCATTTCAGTTTGTCTGTGAAATGTACGCAGAGGAACTTAAAACTTTCCACCTTCTCCACTACTGTCCCGTCTGTGGATACGGGGGTGCTCCCTCTGCTGTTTACTGAAGTCCACGATATTCTCTTTTGTTTTGCTGACATTGAGTGACAAGTTATTTTCCTAAAACCACACTCCGACCACCCTTACCTCCTCCCTGTAGGCCGTCTCGTCGTTATTGGTAATCAAGCCTACCGCTGTAGTGTCGTCTACAAACTTGATGATTGAGTTGGACCCTTGCCTGGCCACGCAGTCATGGTTGAACAGGGAGTACAGGTGGGAGCTGAGAACGCACCCTTGTGAGGCTCCAGTGTTGAGGATCAGCGGAGTGGAGTTGTTGTTTCCTAACTTCACCACCTGGGGGCGGCCCGTCAGGAAGTCAAGGACCCAATTGCACAGGGCGGGGTACATAGGTATTCCTCTTGTCCAGATGGGATAGGTTAGTGTGATGGTGATTGCATCGTCTGTGGACCTATTGGGGCAGTAAGCAAATTGGAGTGGATCTCGGGTGACGGTTAGGGTGGAGGTGATATGATCCTTGACTAGTCTCTCAAAGTACTTCATGATGACAGAAGTGAGTGCTACAGGGTGATAGTCATTTAGTTCAGTTACCTTAGCTTTCTTGGGAACAGGAACAGGGATTGAATATGTCCATAAACACGCCAGTCAGCTGGTCTGAGCATGCTCTGAGGACGCGGCTAGGGATGCCGTCTGGGCCGGCAGCCTTGCGAGGGTTAACACTTTTAAATGTTTTACTCACGTCTGCCACGGAGAAGGAGAGCTATTCTTTGGTAGTGTGCTGCGTCGGTGTCACTGTATTGTTCTCAAAGCGCACAAAATAAGTTGTTTAATTTGTCTGGAAGCAAGACGTCGATGTCCGGGGCAGGGCTGGTTTTCTTTTTGTAGTCCGTGATTGTCTGTAGACCCCGCCACATACCTCTCGTGTTTGAGCCGTTGAATTGCGACTCCACTTTGTCTCTATACTGACACTTTGCTTGTTTGATTGCCTTGCGGAGGGAATAACTACGCTGTTTTTATTTGGCCATGTTTCTAGTCACCTTGCCATGATTAAATGCGGTGGTATGTGCTTTCAGTTTTGCGCGAATGCCGCCATCCATCCACGGTTTCTGGTTTGGATAGGTTTTAATAGTCACAGTGGGTAGAACATCTCCTATACACTTCCTTATAAACTCACTCACCGAGTCAGCGTATACGTCAATGTTATTGTCTGAGGCTACCCGGAACATATCCCAGTCCACGAGATCGAAGCAATCTTGAAGCGTGGAATCCGATTGGTCAGACCAGCGTTGGATAGACCTAAGCACGGGCGCTTCCTGTTTTAGTTTCTGCCTATAGGAGGGGAGCATCAAGATGGAGTCATGGTCGGATTTGCCAAAAGGGGGGCGGGGCCTTGTATGCATCGCGGAAGTTAGAGTAGCAATGGTCGAGCGTGTTATTCACTCGTGTACTGCGATCGATACGTTGATTTGAATTTAGGTAGCGTTGTTCTCAAATTAGCTTTGTTAAAATCCCCAGCTAAAATAAATACAGCCTCAGGATATATTGTTTCCAGTTTGCATAAAGTCCAGTTAAGTTCCTTGACGATTGTCTTAGTATCCGCTTGAGGGGGGATATACACGGCTGTGACGATATCCTAGGAGAGTTCTCTTGGGAGATAATACGGTTGGCATTTGCTTGTGAGGAATTTTAGGTCAGGTGAACAAAAGGACTTGCGTTCCTGTGTGTTACAATTACACCATGAGACATTAATCATGAAACTTACACCTCCGCCCTTCTTACCGGAGAGATGTTTATTCCTGTCGGTGCGATGCACTGAAAATCCAGTTGGCTGTACAGACTCCGACAGCATGTCCCCAGCTAGCCATGTTTCTGTGAAACAGTATGTTACAATCACGGATATCTTTTTGGAAAGCAACTCTTGCCTTGATTTTGTCTACTTTGTTAACTTCTTTGGGACAGGGGGGCAGTATTGAGTAGCTTGGATAAAAAGGTGCCCAGAGTAAACTGCCTGCTACTCTGTCCTAAAAGCTAGAATATGCATATTATTAGTAGATTTGGATGGAAAACACTCTGAAGTTTCTAAAACTGTTTGAATGATGTCTGTGCGTAAAACAGAACTCATATGGCAGGCAAAAACCTGAGAAAAAAAATCCAACCAGGAAGTGGGAAATCTGAGGTTGGTCGTTTTTCAACTCATGCCCTATTGAAGATACAGTGGGATACTGGTCATGTTGCACTCCCTAAGGCTTCCACTAGATGTCAACCGTCTTTAGAACTTTGTTTGATGCTCCTACTGTGAAGTGGGGCCGAATGAGAGGGGATTGAGTAAGGTTTGCCATGAGCTGAACATGCGCTGACCATGCGCGTTCACGTGAGAGCGAGCTCTGTTCCATCGCATTTCTGAAGACAAGGGAATTCTTGAAGATTTATGTTAAAAACATCCTAAAGATTGATTGTATACTTCGCTTGACATGTTTCTACGGACTGTAATATGACTTTTCGTCTGAACTTTTGACTGGACCTGCGCGCGCGTCGTGAGTTTAGATTGTGATCATCAAAGGTAAGTGAATGTTTATGATGTTATTTCTGACTCCTGTTGACTGCACAATATGGAGGATATCTTTTTGTCTTGTTTGGGCTCTGAGCGCCGTACTCAGATTATTGCATGATTTGCTTTTTCCGGAAAGCTTTTTGAAATCTGACACAGCGGTTGCATTAAGGAGAAGTGTATGTAAAGTTCCATGCATAACACTTGTATTTTCATCAACATTTATAATGAGTATTTCTGTAAATTGATGTGGCTCTCTGTAAAATCACCGGATGTTTTTGGAACTACTGAACATAACGCGCCAATGTATATGAGATGTTTTGATATAAATATGAACTTTATCGAACGAAACATACATATATTGTGTAACATAAAGTCCTATGAGTGTCATCTGATGAAGATCATCAAAGGTTAGTGATTCATTTTAACTCTATTTATGCTTTTTGTGACTCCTCTCTTTGGCTGGAAAAATGGCTGTGTTTTTCTGTGGCTATGTACTGACCTAACACAATCGTTTGGTTTGCTTTCGTCGTAAAGCCTTTTTGAAATCTGACACGTTGGCTGGATTCACAACAAGTGTAGCTTTAATTTGGTATATTGCATGTGTGATTTTATGAAAGTAACATTTTTATAGTAATTTATTTGAATTTGGCGCTCTGCATTTTCACTGGATGTTGGCCAGGCGGGATGCTAGCGTCCCAAATATCCCAGAGAGGTTAACTAGGGACTGGACGTAAGCGAGTAATATACTCTGGGTGGTGTGCGCACATCCGAAGCCTCACTAGAAACCTGCTCTGGCACCCTCTCCTCCAGCGGCGTTGTTTTGGGTCGGCCTCTGGAATCGGTTCAAATGCCGTGAGAAGTGCAGACAAAGGATCTATGTATACCGGTGACATTATTTGATAACTGATTAGATGCCGTTATGTATTTCAAAACTTAGCTGTAAGCTTGGGGTTGATAGCAACTGGCTGACGCATACAGTGCTAATGTAACGTTAGCAGGCAGGTAGGGCTAACAACCATACAAGCTGATTTGTAACAAAAAATTACATTTAAACCAGTAGTCATGAGTGCAAACGATTTGGTTTAATTTATGACATGAATTTGACATTCTAAGGAATTCTGACTTGGTTTTATGTAATAACTTGAAAAATGGAAAGTGAGGTAACTTTGCGTTGGGACTTTTGATGTGTATACTAATGCAAATCCATATGTTACATGTGGTTACGTTTATACTACCTACCCTTTAAACGATGAATGAGCAGTGGCAAATTCAAATACTTCCCATTCAAGCCTATGGAGCTTTTTTATTAACAATTAAAATGCTTATAGTTCAAAAAGTATAAATGGTATCAAAATTCTGAATGCAAGAAATCTAAGTTAGGTAATTCTGCACGTGTGAACATTGGTTTGGAGTTGATAGCTTAAACGGTGAAAGGAGATAACTAGAATAAAATAAATTAGCATTCAAGCCTATGGGTCTTTTTGCCATTAAAATGCATTGGGAGCTCATTTAAATATTGTTGTAGTACAAAAAGTATAAATGCTATCAAAATATTTTCTCAAGCAATATAAGTTGGGGCAGTCTGTAGGTTTTAGAAGTTTGTTTTTCGTATTCATAACTTCAATTGTTTAAGCTCTAGAGTGGATGGAAGAAATATAATTATAACTACAGTGGGTAGAACAAGTATTTGATACACTGACGATTTTGCAGGTTTTCCTACTTACAAAGCATGTAGAGGTCTTTAATTTTGATCATAGGTACACTTCAACTGTGAGAGACGGAATCTAAAACAAAAATCCAGAAAATCACATTGTATGATTTTTTTTAAGTAATGTATTTGCATTTTATTGCATAACATAAGTATTTGATCGCCTACCAACCAGTAAGAATTCCGGCTCTCACAGACCTGTTAGTTTTTCTTTAAGAAGCCCTCCTGTTCTCCGTTCATTACCTGTATTAACTGCACCTGTTTGAACTCGTTACCTGTATAAAAGACACCTTTCCACACACTCAATCAAACAGACTCCAACCTCTCCACAATGGCCAAGACCAGAGAGCTGTGTAAGGACATCAGGGGTAAAATTGTAGACCTGCACAAGGCTGGGATGGGCTACAGGACAATAGGCAAGCAGCTTGGTGAGAAGGCAACAACTGTTGGTGCAATTATTAGAAAATGGAAGAAGTTCAAGATGACGGTCAATCACCTTCGGTCTGGGGCTCCATGCAAGATCTCACCTCGTGGGGCATCAATGATCATCAAAAATCCAGAAAATCACATTGTATGATTTTTAAGTAATTCATTTGCATTTTATTGCATGACATAAGTATTTGATACATCAGAAAAGCAGACCTTAATATTTGGTACAGAAACCTTTGTTTGCAATTACAGAGATCATACGTTTCCTGTAGTTCTTGACCAGATTTGCACACACTGCAGCAGTGATTTTGGCCCACTCCTCCATACAGACAGGGGGTACCTGTCCACACACTCAATCAAACAGACTCCAACCTCTCCACAATGGCCAAGACCAGAGAGCTGTGTAAGGACATCAGGGATGTACCCCCTCCGACGCGTGGCTCCAGCTGCAGGACGCTGTCAAAGGGGATGAACCTGGGGATCAGGAGCAGACCGGCACCCCTGCTGATGTGCAAGAACCTGTCACGCCAGCTGAGGCACGGGAACCTGACAGATCGCTTGAGCCATGAAAGCCCAACGATCCGGCTGAGGCAGGGGAGCCTGTAGCAGTTCCCGGGCCCAACGTCATTACTCTGTCCATATACTTTTGGTCATGTAGTGTGTCAACCTTAATACATTGGATTGTGGGGCAATCGCATCACACATTTTATCAGAAATACCTACACTCTCACTACTACACTTTTTTAATACACTCTCCTAGAATACCACAGTATATGGAAAATGTGATAATAGAGTACAGACGACAAGGAGGGATTGAAGTTTTAAATTAAACTTGGACAACGGTTTGGACAACAGCAGAAATTTCTTGAAGTTCTCTCTGGGCTGAATCGGGATCAGTGGGAAGAGGGACCCACTGACAGGATAAGGTCACCCATTCCCTCATAGCACCTCTGCCCCCAGGGGGATACACAAGTCGAGTCACTAGTTCAATTTCAATCTACTTTAAGTTATAAACAAAGCAAATTGATAGAATTTGCAGGAAATGTTCATAACGTGATTTTGTCTGATTTACGTAATTGGACAGGGACACAGAAGATTGTGTGACTTATCCTTCAGAGCTGTTAGGAAAGAAAAGTCTGTGTCAAATACTGTATGTTCAAATACTATACTTTGAGAGTTTTCTCTAGCCTGCCTGGAGTGTCAGATGGCCAGGGTTTGCAATTTTGTGACTATTCAATTGGTCCATTAAGCCAGGCAAGCTCAATCAAGCAAAAATAAAGTGTGTGTGTGGGTACATGTAGTGATTCACACCTGTATCCCGAAGCCCTGGGCTAATGCACCCAGTGCTACGTTCTATCTAGAGTCCTGCATGGGCATGACTTTTTAGCGCAAGCCCTACCCAGGCCTGATTGCTCAACCCGAAATTAGAAATACAGTAACTTCCTTCGTTAGTATTTATAGCTGATCGTCTCTGTCTGTCCCTAGCTCCCAGTGTTGCCCCATGCACTGTGAGTATCCGTAGACATGGCTCCGTTTGGGCTGCTCAATGATGACACGAGAGAGCTGTAAGCTGACAATAGCTAGCTACTTTTCGTCACTTTAAACAGCTGTAACTTTTAATGAAAATGTCAGTTTTGTAAAAGTTCAGACAAAGTAGTTGATGCGGTTACTCAAACACTTGTCCTTTTTGATTGGTAACAGATCAATCTGTTCTGTTTCCAGATTTGAATAGCAGATAAGTAGACCAAGAAGTCATGCCCTCTAACTTGTTGGGAAAATGTTTAAAATGTCAGTTATTTATATATCGTTGGCACGGTAAGTAAAACCGCTATATTGATTGATTGGTAGAATATATTATTGTTCCGATTTCAGATTTGAAAAGCAGAGAAGTAGCTAATTTGTGTCAATTTGCTTTGTTGCATTTACAGTGAATGGAATGTTAAAAGTGGTGTCACAATGGGACCTTTTAGAATGTTGATGAAATCCCATGAAAGTGGATGGAGGACAAAAATAAGGACAAAAATCTTAACAATTTAAAAAAGTATAAAAGATGTCAAAAAGTTGTATGTAAGCAACTCAATCCAAACGGTGTAAGTGCAAAAGAATAAGAAGTATGTTGAAAATTTAAAGTGGGGGACAATTTTTTTGCCAACTGCTTCAGCAAGGACACCTAACTGTTGACTTGACAGATTAATGTGCAAGTTCTCACTTCATTTTGCAACACAGTAGGCAAGGAGTTGACGTTGTACCGTCAGGTCCATTATTGGCACCCTTGATAAAGATGAACAAAAAATGATGTATACAGTAAATCTAAATTCTGTGCTATATTGTTTTATTATTTTATATACATTGCTTAGAGAAAGATTTTGTTTAACAAGTAATATTTTGTTCTAAAAAAGATAATGTCAAAAGTATTTGTACTCATAAAAATTCTTAATTCAGTCTACTTTTGTAAATTAATCTCAGTTTAAGGAACTGTATTGTGGCCTTTCGTGGCTTCCTGTTTCACTGGGGTATAAACATTAGGTAACATGCATGTAAATTCCCTGTCATCCATCACCATGGGAAAAGAACTCACAAATGAAAAGATACATGGTTGTTGACCTTCATAAATCTGGCAATGGCAAAAAAAAAGATACTACCTATTAGGGCAACAATTTAGAAGTTTAAAACCGTTGGAAGAGTGGTAAACTTGCCTAGTATTGGATGCATGTGTATCTTGTCCCCACGCACAATGAGGAAGATGGTTCAGGAGGCAAAAAAAGTAGGAGTATTACAAAACTTTGTCACATCACCGGGTCACCACGTCTCCAAATCTAGAATTAGACCATGCCAATAGGTTCCTTAGAATGGTTGCAAGAAAAAGCCTTTATTGAGAGCAACAAACAAATGTACATGCCTAGAGTTTGATAAACAGCATTGCCACTTGGATTGGAACCGGTGCTATGGTCAGATGACAGAGCTCTGTGGGCACGCACACCAGTCAGTGGTGGGTTTGGCGACAAAATAAGGATGCATATGCAGAAAATAACCTCATAACTACTGTAAAATATGGTGGTGGATCGTGACTAAAAGGTCAATGTTATGGTGCTATTTTGCTTCCAATGGTCCTGGGGCACTTGTTAAGGTCAACAGCATCATTAACTTTACCAAATACCAGGACATTTTAGCCAAAAACCTGGTTGCCTCCCCTTGGAGGCTGAAACTTGGAGGCTGCAAGTGAAACTTCCAGCAAGACAATATCCCCAAGCACACATCAAAATCGAGAAATTGTTAATTGACGACAAAATCAGTCTCCCGACTTGAACCCCATTGAAAACCTTTTGCTCATCTTTATCAAGGGTGCCAATCATTTCGGACCTGATAGGCGATTCCATAGAATGTGTATGATGTCAGCAGGTGAGATTTAATGCAATTATGGATTTTAATTTTCAAATAAATTAAACTGTGCTTTATTTCACAGTGAAAGGAACACCAAAATGCAGCAGGAGTGGAAACGACAACAGGTTAGCTATTTCTGTGTGTGTCTGTCTGCCTGTCTATGTATGTGTCACACCCTGGTTCATGCCTACACATGATTTGTTCTACCTTATATTTTGTGTACCCTGCCCAAACTACCCTGTTGTGTATGTCCTAATGCCCGGCTCTGGGGTGTGTGTGTGTCAGTATGAAGATGAGCAGAAGAAGGCAGAGCGGATGCGGATCGCAGCGCTGGCTCGGCAGAACGAGGCTCTGAGGCGCCAACAGGAGGACCTGAAACTGCAGCTTATAAAGACATCAGTGGGTCTAGATATGTCATATAGCAGCACCTAGTACAGAGGCGAGGAGGACTAGCTAGTTGAATAAAAACAGCCAATACAAAGTCTTCCTACTCATGTCCTTCCCTTCCTCTGTCGTTTGTAGAGTTTCAGGACAGCTGTACAGATGTCTCCAGCTTCTGCTCCCCCCACAGTCAGAGTTAATGTGAAGGCACCACTGAGCACTAGGGCTACCACAGCATCACCACTCAGTGCTAGGCCCAGATCATCTCCTCTCAGGATCTCTCCCCTCACACAATCAGGTACGTCTACTGTGAACTGCGTATGTTATGTTGATGGGGATGGTTTTGATAATGTAGGTGTTGATATAAATGTATATCTCTCTTCATAGGGACCAGCCCTTCCTCCAACCACATGCCCATCATCTCTAGCGTTTGCTCTCTTTCAACCCCTCCAGCCCCTTCAACACCTTCAAGGTAGGGCCACTGTCTGAGTGGTAGTCTCTCTTCTCTTGTATTCTCGCTCTCTGTCTCTCTCGTAGTGTTTGTACTACGTATCATTGCCACAAGGGACAGAGAAATTCTGTCAATAATCATTGTTATTTGTTTAATGGTGCATAATAAGCCCCCATATCCTCTGTAGAATGAAGAGAACATTGGCCATGACCTCTGAAAGGGACACCAAAAGACCCAGGGTGAACGGTTTCCACCAAAACACCTCTATGGGATCCGCATCAACGGCAGCAGAGACGAATGTGTCATCCCCATCAGTCATCATCCCTATTGACGATGACGATGATGAGATCACAGATGACGATGACATTGTTATCTTGGAGACCAACAGCACCCCTATTCCAAAGAAGGCAACCTTTGACATGGCCAAGGTAAAGTCAGAGAGTAGGGCTGTGGAAACACCTTCTGGCACTGGCAACATTAGGACCAATGGCATAGGAACAAGCTCCGTGGAGACGGGAACCGCAGCGACCAACCTCTCCCCTCTACCACCTTCCTCAGAGCAGATGAGCATCACCACCCAGACAGACATACGGGGCGAAGTGAAGGATGAAGAGGAGGAGCGAAAGAAAAAGGAGGAAGTAGAAAAGGAGAAGGAGAGAATAGAGAACCGGACAAAAGTGAAGAACAAAGAAGAGGATGACAAGAAGAGGGAGAAGGAGGAAAGAGATAGGAAGAGAACAGAACCAGGCCCATCCTCTGCAGGCCTATCCTCTGCAGGCCCATCCTCTGCAGGCCCCTCCACACCAGGCCCCTCCACACCAGGCCCCTCCACACCAGGCCCCTCCACACCAGGCCCCTCCACACCAGGCCCATCCTCTGCAGGCCCATCCTCTGCAGGCCCATCCTCTGCAGCCCCATCCACACCAGGCCCATCCACACCAGGTCCATCCTCTGCAGGCCCATTTTCTGCTGGCCCATCTGTCCCAGATCCATCAGACCTTCCTCGGATTGACTTCCGTAACCTGTCAGAGGCCCAGGATCAGCAAGATCAGCTGCTGGAGCTAATGCAGGCTGCAGCCCATGAGAGGGACCAGTTCAAGGAGCAGGTCCACAAACTGACCTGCCAGCTCCATGACCTAGAGGGCAGCATGCAGGAACATTCCCGGGCCGCTGTGAAGAGAGAGCAATGCCACCTGGCCTGTCAGACTGGAGCAGGGGATGGAGAACGAGAGCAGGCAGAGGGGAGTAAGGTCAGTGATCTGGCTGAACAGGTAGACACTCTGCTCCAGGACCTCAGCAACGCCAACTGTGAACGTGACATGCTACGCTCCCAGGTGAGTGGCCATTTTATCCCCCCTACCTTTGTATGCTGTTGATATTTTACCATACCATGAAAAAGGCTAGCTTGATGGAAACCTGATGTACCAGGTGTGTGGAGGATGATGAGGTGGTGATGGGGCAATGCATCATACTGTGTGTAAGTGAACATGAATCAGTTTGTCTATCTGATGTGATTTCTTATCTTCCTCCGCATAATCATCTGCCGTCCATTCCCTTTTGTGTCCCTGTCTACTCTCCCACCCCCAGGTGGAGGCTATGAAAGAGGAGAGGGGCAACCTCTGGTCCCAGTGTGAGACGCTGCAGCTGGACGTGGTGGAGCTGAGGAGGGAGAAACAAGAGTGGGAGAGAGAGAAAGAGGAGAAAGAGAAAGAGGAGAGAGAGAAACAGGAGAGAGAAGCAGCTCAGGCTGCAGCTGCCCAGACAGAGAGGGGAGACGTAGCAGCCACTAGTGCTGCTAATGGCTCGACCTCGGAGGCACCCCAGACGTGAGAATAAGATTTTCACTTCTGTTTCCTTCAGTATTCCTGTATGGTCATCAACTCACCAGTGGGTTCAGAAAGTATTCATACCCCTTGACTTAATCCACCTTTTGTTGTGTTACAGCCTGAATTCAAAATGGATGAAATTGAAAAATGTTCTCACCCACAGAATATCTTATAATGACAGTGAAAACATGTTTTTAGACATTTTTGCAAGTGAAATACAGAAATATCTAATTTACTTATTATTCACACCCAAGTCAATACATGTTAGAAACATCTTTGGCAGTGATTACAGTTGTGAGTCTTTCTGGGTACGTTTCTAAGAGCTTTGCACACCTGGATTGTACAATATTTGTAAATTATTGTTTTAAAAAAAATCTTCAAGCTCTTAAGTTGGTTGCTGATCATTGCTAGACAGCCTTTTTAAGTCTTGCCATAGATTTTCAAGCAACTTTAAGTTTATTGTCCTGCTTAAAGGTTAATTTGTCTCCCATTGTCTGTTAGAATGCAGACTGAACCAGATTTTCCTCTAGGATTTTGCCTGTGCTTAGCTCTATTCTGTTTTGTCCTAAAATACTCTTTAGTTCTTGCCAAGGACAAGCATAACCATAACATGATGCAGCCACCACCATGCCTGGAAATATGAAGTGTGGTACTCAGTGATGTTTGTGTTGGATTTGCCCTAATCATAGCATTTTATATTCAGGACAGAAACTGCCTTATTTGCAAACAGGATTCATGTTTTGGAATATTTTTTATTCTGTACAGGCTTTCTTCTCTTCACTCTGTAATGTAGTGGAGTAACAATGTTGTTGATCCATCCTCAGTTTTCTCCTATCACAGCCATTAAACTCTGTTTTAATGTCACCATTGGCCTCATGGTGAAATCCCTGAGCATTTTCCTTCCTCTCCGGCAACTGAGTGTATTGATACACCATCCAAAGTGTAACACCATGCTTAATTAAAGGGATATTCAATGTCTTCTTTAAAAAAATATATATATTTATACCCATCTACCAATAGGTTCCCTTCTTTGCGAGGCATTGGAAAAACTAGTCTTTGTGGTTGAATCTGTTTGAAATTCACTGCTCAACTGAGGGACCTTACATATGATTATCTGTGGTGTACAGAGATGAGGTAGTCATTTAAAAAAAAAAAAAAAACGTATTACCTGACTTGTTAAGCACATTTTTACTCCAGAACTTATATAGGCCTACCATAACAAAGGGGATGAATACTTATTGACTTAAGACATTTAAACTTTTCATTTTTTATTAATTTGTAAAAACATAATTCCACTTTGACATAATGGGGTATTGTGTTTAGGCCCGTGACAGTCAATTTAATCCATTTTAAATTTAGGCTGTAACACAACAAATTGTGGAAAAAGTCAAGGGGTGTGAATACATTCTGAAGGCACTGTACATGAACACCCTTTTTCCCTTTGTCTGTCTCTCTCTCAGATTGAGGGAGCTTCGGAGGAGCATTGGTCGTCTCCTTGTCACGTTTGTCCCGGCGTTGGACCTCGAACAAGTCAACTACGACTGTCCAGTCATCGACGAGATCCTCGATCAGGTTCTTACTGATGTGGAGACGTTGGGGCCTGCGTAAGGGCCTGGGGCGGGAAATGGATGGAGGGGTTGTCCTCCATCTAACTCTGTGAGGAGAGGCAGACCTGGAGATGGTCACAGAGACTTCCTGCCTCTCCTTTTACCTCTGCGTTTTTACACTTTTTAAATGTATTTTCTATGGATTTTTTACAAGTGAAAGAGGGAATGAACTGAAAAGTATTTATTTGTATTGCTGTACAAACACTTTTATATTGTTCCATGACCATGGTGGTACTTAATGATGCAACAAACAGTAAGCTATTTTGCACTGAAACTTTGGGGTTACTGAGTTCAACCTCTCCTTCTCACAAACACTTACTACTCCAATGTGGATGGAGGCTCTAGAATCTTGTCAGTGTTCCGGGAAGATGTTTTTCTCTTCGATAACAGGTGACCACAGTGAACTTTCCTGGAATGATGTCAGGAACAGAGGAGTTTTCACTTGATGAGTTAAGGGACGTAGTCTCCGCCATGATCTGCTCTGTGGCTTGGTAGAAGGACCCCCTTCTCTCCCAAAACAGATCTAGCCATCAGTTCTACATCGTTCCCAGATCAAGACAGATTAAGTTCAGTATTCAATGTTGCATTCACTCTTATGTGCTCATGTTCATTTATATGCTAAGAAATAATGAAGACTTTTTCACCCAAATCTTGAGTTAACATATTTTTATTTTGTGTTGTATGTTTTATAACTAGGAGTACGATATCCATAACCTCTCCCCTCACTCTTGTCACACGTTTGTCTTATCAGAGTACTATCAATCCCTCTCTGTTCTTTTGAGCTGAGACTGATGTTTCTCTTGAAATAACAGGGTTTTTGCACTCCAGAGGATTTCAAACTTATTCCTACCTCTGGGACGCTAACAAAATTATTAAGTAAAAGTTAAGTTCCGTATGCGGGCGGAGATTGTAATGCAAGAGATGGGGGATGAGTCCAGAGAGGTGCAGTGCATTCAGACCCCTTGACTTTTTCCACATTTTGTTACGTTACAGCCTTATTCTAAAATTGATCAAATAGTCCCCCCCCCCTCATCGATCTACACACAATACCCCATAATGACAAAGCAAAAACAGTTTGACAATTTTGATAATTTATAAAAAATAAAACCTGAAATATTACATTTACATAAGTATTCAGACCCTTTGCTCAGTACTTTGTTGAAGCACCTTAGGCTGCGATTACAGCCTTGAGTCTTCTTAGGTTTTTTACGTTACAAGCTTGGCACCTGTATTTGGGGAGTTTCTCCCATTCTTCTCTGCAGATCCTCTCAAGCTCTGTCAGGCTGGATGGAGAGTGTCACTGCACAGCTATTTTCAGGTCTCTCCAGAGATGTTCGATCGGGTTTAGGTCTGGGCTCTGGCTGGGCCACTCAAGGACATTGAGACTTGTCCCAAAGCCACTCCTAATGTTGTCTTGGCTGTGTGCTTAGGATTGTTGTCCTGTTAGAAGGTGAACCGTCGCCCCAGTCTGAGGTACTGAGTGCTCTGGAGCAGGTTTTCATCAAGGATCTCTGTACTTTGCTCTGTTCATCTTTCCCTTGATCCTGTCTAGTCTCCCAGTCCCTGCCGCTGAAAAACATCCCCACATCATGATGCTGCCACCAACATGCTTCACCGTAGGGATGGTGCCATGTTTCCTCCAGATGTGACGCTTACCATTCAGGCCCAGGAGTTCAATCTTGGTTTCATGAGATCAGAGAATCTTGTTTCTCATGGACTTTAGGTGCCTTTTGGCAAACTCCAAGCGGGCTGTCATGTGTCTTTTACTGAGGAGTGGCTTCCATCTGGCCACTCTACCATAAAGGCCTGATTGGTGAAGTGCTGCAGAGATGGTTGTCCTTCTGGAAGGTTCTCCCATCTCAACAGAGTAACTCTAGAGCTCTGTCAGTGATCATCGTGTTCTTGGTCACCTCCCTGACCAAGGCCCTTCCCCCCCCAATTGCTCAGTTTGGCCGGGCGGCCAGCTTGAGGAAGAGTCGTGGTGGATTCTAACTTCTTCCAATTAAGAATGGAGGAGGCCACTGTGTTCTTGGGGCCCTTAAATGCTGCAGAAATGTTTTGGTACCCTTCCCCAGATTTGTGCCTCGACACAATCAATTCTCGTAGCTCTACGGATAAGTCCCTTGACCTCATGGCTTTGGTTTTTTTCTCTGACAGGCACTGTCAACTGTGGGACCTTATAGACAGGTGTGTGCCTTTCCAAATCATGTTCAATCAAATTAATTTACCCCAGGTGGACTCCCAAGTTGTTGAAACATCAAGGATGATCAATGGAAACCGGATGCCCCTGAGCTCAATTTCAAGTCTCATTGCGAAAGAGTCTGAATACTTACGTAAATAAGATGTTTTTTTATTTTTAATAAATGAGCAAAAATGTCTGAACCTGTTTTTGCTTTGTCGATATTGGGTATTGTGTGTAGATTGCTGAGGAAAAATATTTATTTAATCCATTTTAGAATAAGGCTGTAATGTAATTTTTTGGGGGGGAAAGTCAAGTGGTCTGAATACTTTCTGAAAGCACTGTATTTCAAAGCAGGATCAAATTGTTAGCCAGCACAAACTACTCCAAACTTTCTAGTTCATGAAGAAAGATTGACTCATTGACTCATGCAACTGACTCAATATCTTCAATGATCCATATTTAACTGAACCTTTTAATAAACTGGAAAATCAGCAGCTATATCTGGAATGTTTATCAAAGTTAACTGGTTAATTTATTCATCCTGGTTAATTTATTGATTTGTGATTCATCCCTCAATTGGGATTAGAGAGTGGGAATGTGCTTTGTTTTCTCGACACGAGGGAATTTTGGTTGTCCTTTTAGCAATGCAACTGTCCCGGATGTATTATTTCTTTAAAAAATATATTTATTTTTTTCACTGTTCTAACGAAGCGTTGACTTTTTTTTCAATGTATAGCCTCTACAAAAGATACATTAATGCTGTAATACATTACCAACATTGCTTCTAAAACTATGCAATGAAAAAACAGACCTAGAAATCCCAATAACATTTACTGACTAACGAATCCTCTGTCACTTTCACAATCCCATACATGATCAGCAATAATTTACTGGGTTGGGAAGGCATCAAAACTGAAACATTAAAGTCATTAGAAGAGCACCTAGCTTCAAAACGAAAGTATATTTGCTGAATGGTTGGGCAATATAACAAACTTACAATTTACCTGAAATTACATTACATCAAACACTTACAAGGGCTTGCATGTCATCTGTTATTCTGCTATACTGAAATGTCTGGAATGCAGATGTACAGATTTTAAATTACCCAGACTCAATTGGGTGCCACAGTATGAGTCATACCCGGAAATGGTTCTAATTGTTTTTTCACCATACATTTTTCCATCTGCAATTTTAGACCTACTGTATAAGGTCTATGTTTTGTGTAGGCTTACCTTGGCGTGACGTTTTGATAACTTCGTAAATCTCTCTGGGACAAGTTAACTGGAATCAATAATTAGCATTGTGAATTTAAGAGTAAACTGAGGCAAATATGATAAATGATAAAACTCACCTTGTCCTAGAGAATTACACAGCTATCAAAACGTCATGCCAATATAAGCCTACAACATATACACAATTAACTTGAATTTTTTATAAAATTCACAATGTGAAAAATGAACGGCGGAAAAAACCGCGTCCGCTTTGGCGGACTATACCAATGGCTTCTTTTTGTAGGCACTAACCACGGTGGTTCTTTGAACGAACCCTATGGAAAAATGTTTGAGTTTTTGGATAAACGCTGAAATTAAGGTCTGGTAAGCACAGGCGTAGGAGATCTTATACGTTTTGTCCTATGATATAATCATAAGCTAATATCACTTAAGTAATTTGTGTAATTTACATTGCATAAAGGCTTCATATTTCATAAAGGTCATGTTATCTCATAGAACAAAACATAAGATCTCATGAGCCTGTGTTAACCTCTGACCTTATTTTCGGCGTGTATTCCAAAATCCTTATTCGACATTCATTTTGCCTATAGGACTGGCTGAAAGAACCAGAGCTAAATCATTTCCTGTTTTTAGGACTACACGCTGGCAAGCTCCTGACACCAAGTCACAAACCTCGCCCATTTCCTTTTAAACCTAACCCTGAATTTAAATTAAGAGCAAAAAGCATTTTTTGTGTGTGCCAATTTTGACTTTTTGGCTGTGTCTGTAGTTGTGGCTATATAGAAGCTTGTGGAAACCCCTGGACTACTTTGGTATTACCCGCCCCTCCCTTCTCAGCCAATCACTGCTGACTTCTCTACCGGAAGTTTTTTCCGAACTCTACGCGGGAAACCAATGTTTTGTCTCTGCTGTCCGCTTGTAGACTACTCCGCGCGGGACGACGCTGCAGAAAAGTTAAACAGCGGAAAAAAACTGGTAGGCAGAGATGCATGCATATTTATGGATTTGTTCTGGATGCATATTTGATTAATCCAATATTTAATATAACATAATTGTTAATTTGTCTTCGTAAGTTGTTTTACTTCAACACACAGAGCAATCGAATTAAACTAGCTTAGCCATGGCTGAACTAACGAACAAGTTGGCTTTACTAAGCAAACCAGTAGCTACCAAACTAACTCTTTTAAAAAATGAATGTAACTTTAAGAGCACTTGGAAGTGGTTAATGATCCAACTTTCTCCACTGCCTTCTCAGTATGTATTGCAAGTGACTATCGGTGTCAACAACAGCTGCTGTTTGCTTAGTTGCTGTAGTGAGCTAACTAGCTAGTAACGTTATCTCTAGTCTAGCTGACATCTCCCTTTCAGTTAGCTAACGTTAACGTTACTCTCTCTGCCTGTATTTAGTAGGAAGATGAAGGTGATAACATGTGAGATTGCGTGGCACAACAAAGAACCTGTCTACAGTCTGGACTTCCAGCACAACTCAGAGGGCCGCATACACAGGCTGGCCACAGCAGGAGTGGACACCACTGTCAGGGTGAGCAACAGTTAGCTACTAACGTTACCTGTTTAAAACAACCCCTCCATTGTTGTTTAGTCATTCATTCTCTGTGGTGTCCCACCTGGAATTGAGACCAGTCTCTATCGTTCTCTCGCTCTCATATGCACACACCGTGAGAACACTTTGTATGTATTAGCAGATTGTCTCACACACATACACACACACACACACAGAGCTTGGTAAGGAAACTGTAATAATGTATTGTATGGTGATATACTATTAAGAGAGACAATGACCTAATGAGTGCAGTGGGTCTGTGTGATGCTATAACGTGTGATGCTATAACGTGTGATGCTATAACGTGTGATGCTATAACGAGTGATGCTATAACGTGTGATGTCACTTCCTGTGGTTAGTTGTGGCGTGTGGAGATGGGGCCTGATGGGAAAGCAGTGGTGGACTTCCTGTCCAACCTAGCACGGCACACCAAGGCTGTCAACGTGGTGCGCTTCTGCCCCAACAGTGAGCTACTCGCTTCTGGAGGAGATGGTGGGTCACGATGTAGCAAACGTGTATATATCAACTATAGCATAGTTGACAAATAAAATGGTTTGCTATAATATATAAAGATGTGGTTAGATACAGTATATTGGCACCTTTGCATGATTCACTATTCTCAAATAAGTTGAAAAAACATTTGTTTATATGTGTATTTGTTTTATTTCCACAGCACAGGACCAAGATCAAAAATATCTCAATTGAGATTGTTCACATTTATTCAAAATTTTTATTAATTTGGTTAGAGGCAATTATTCTCATTTACTGTGTAATTAATCTAATCTGTGATACTTTGCAGGTGCTTACAGGGTAAACATTGCCATTCAACCAGTTAGAAAAAAATAATAATAAATTAACAATCTTCTCCATTGTAAAGTGCAAGGGTGCCAATAAATGATTTATATACAGTATACACTAGATAACTGATCGAGGGTGCTGTGTTGAAGCCACCATGCCTCCATCTTGGTACTCCCCCACCATTGTAAAACAAAATATATATATATTTTGGAAGCTATAGAAATGCATTTATTAATGTCTGCATTTGTCTTTGCCACATTCATTCTATTACAGACACCTTAATGCATTCTTTTAAATTATATTATGTGAGCTAAACATAAAGAATATAAACAATTTCCTTTAAGTATAATTTTTAGACATTACTAATGTTACTGTCCCCACTACACCTAAATAATATTAAAATCCATGTAATTTTGTCCTTGCAACATTTAATTGAAATACTGCAGAATTCTATTCATTCCTGTGGAGGACTGCTCCTACTGAGGAGTCCCAATATGGCTAACCGGTGACTTCAAAGCCTCTCAATGGCCAATACATAGCATCAGCAACCCAGGGTTAATATTCATCATTGGTGCCAGTATATTTCACTGCATTTCTATGACAGAAATGTTTTGCCATAAACATATAACATATATAGCAAATAAAATAGAACAAGGATGATCAGCGTCTCCAATTGTGATCCATTGATGCCAACACTGAAGAAAAATACGCTATTTACATTTCAGGCATTTAGTGGACACTTATCCAGAGCATACATATTTTTGTACTTTACTATGTTCAAGTCATAGCTAGGCAGAATCTCTAACCGAACGCTTGGCCCTTAAGCCCTTTATAGATTGGCCACTTACTGATGTGTTCGATAGTGATTACTCGAGTCTGCAAGTGTTTTGGTCAAAATGAGCATTGAGACGATGCCCACTCGACGTCCAAATGTCACTTATCAATATTCTGAATCCATTCGCGAGCTGTCATGGACAGACGCATACACCGATAGACATTGAGAAAACGACATGTCTCTACTCCTGCCCAAGATATGTGCGAGTAAATCCATCGCCGGTGACTTAATCGGCTAATTTAGCTGGTTGTAGACTGCTTCGATAACAAATATTCAGTGTGTGTGTTAATGACTCTGTGTAACAGATTCAGCCATCCTGCTGTGGAAGCTGAATGACAATAAGGAGCCTGAGCAGGCCCCGTCATTCCAGGAGGAGGAGGATAGTCAGCTCAACAAGGAGAGCTGGAGCGTGGTCAAGACCCTGCGGTGAAACCCTTTAATCACTCCCCTTATCTACAATACATTGTCCCTTCCCTGTGTATTACTTCATAATCACATTCGTGACTGTTTGTGTGTGCACTGTTTAAATTATGTTGTGTTTTGTAGGGGACATATTGAGGATGTGTATGATATCAGCTGGACCCGGGATGGGAACTTCATGGTCTCTGGTTCTGTGGACAACACTGCCATTATGTGGGATGTAACAAAGGGTAAGACATGTGTGAGAGTACATATAGCTTGTGTGTGTCTAAATATGTCTGTTCAGTTACATTTGCTGCCAAATACTGTATATTGGCACCCTTGGACTTTAATTCTCTGTCTTCTAGAATAATTAAAATTGAAGAAAAATATTTGGTCACCTCACCTTATTGGCTTTTCAACATTGCGGAATTAATAGTATTTTGTACACTTTTTAAAACTATTTTATTTAGAAAATAGAGACATGGCATGGACAAAATTATTGCCACCTTGGAGCTAAATACATTTGTTTCTGTAATGTTGATAATCCAATAACAAGGTATTGGTGGCCAAAAGTTGTTATTTTTTATTTCAACTTACTTCACATTTTTTTTCTAAAATATTTAATAAATCTGCAAGGGTGCCACTATATTTGGCCACAACTGTATACCTCTGTGTTGTCTATATTCTGTGTGTGTGTGTGTATGGATGTTATTCAGTAAGGGATAATACCCCTACACGATCATTAATATGGGACAGTTGGAGTTCGAATTTGAGTATTGAAACAATGTTGCAAATGTCAGAGAGAGAGAGGCAGCAAGGTTTATACAAATCTCTGCTGTTGAAACTAAATGTTAGTCTTAATGAAATGTGAGATAATGTCTAGATGCTTTTTATAGTGGAGATCAAGTTTATAACTTCCCTGCCTGTGCTGATGAGACAGCGGGTTGCCCAGTCAGATAGAACAGAGTAAATACGCATTTTAACATCATAGATTTAGTCGGTGGTAACTTGTGTAATAGACACTGTCTGGAATGCGATTTTAACCAATCAACATTCAGGATTAGATAGAAGCTGTTTTTCGGTCTCGGTCCCAGCTTTCATGCACCTGTACTGACCTTCTGGATGGTAACAGGGTGAACAGGCCGAGGCTCGGGTGGTTGATGTCCTTGATCTTTTTATACCTGTACCTTGATCTTTTTATACCTTGGTATATTTGCCATATATGACAAACTCCCGAGGTGCTTTATTGCTATTATAAACTGGTTACCAATGTAATTAGAGCAGTAAAATAAATGTTTTGTCATACTATTGGTATACGGTCTGATATACCATGGCTGCCAGCCAATCAACATTCAGGGCTCAAACCACCCAGTTTATAATTAGTTATAACACCGGTAACAAGTGTTGTATTTCTCAGGTCAGAAGCTGTGCATCTTTAACGACCATAAGAGCTATGTGCAGGGAGTTACCTGGGACCCGCTGGGCCAGTATGTGGCCACACTCAGCTGTGACAGGTAGGAACACACCCAGCCTCTGGTCCCCTGTAAGAAACCATTTAGTCTCCTTTTATCAGTGATCAGTGGGACTAACATGATACATAAACAAAGAACCAACATGGACTTGTAGATCTGAACCTTCTTAAACAGTGTTATATGATCTGACTGTCTTCCCCCCTCCCTCAGGGTGATGCGTGTGTACAGTACTCAGAGCAGGAGGAAGGTCTACAGTGTCAGTAAGATGAGCTCTGGATCAACTGCGGAGGGAGAGGTCAGTATGAGCTGAGTTGACAAATGTTCTCCCATAGATGGGTTAGCTGACAACGTAAAGAAAACAATGCGCACACTTCTATGGGGCAGAAGTCTGTGTTTTGATTCTGCATAGCCAGAAAGCTGCCAACAATGACAAGAAGCTACCATTGGGGAATTGTAAGTAACTTGTTTCAGCTAGTTTTGTCTTTTTCTTGATACCATGTCTTGTTTTGACTGGAGACGAACTATAGCTTAGATGTTGTCAACACTCTAAGCCAACTCTGTCTGTTTTGCCCCATATGTGTCAGTTTTGTTGCTAAACAGCTATCTATATACACACACACACACACACACACACACACACACACACACACACACACACACATACTTTACACTCACACTAAACACAATCATACACACACCAAACACTCTTTAATGTGAGGGTGTTTGTCTGTTTATTTGTGTGCAGGTGAAACAGTACCGAATGTTCCATGACGACAGCATGAGGTCTTTCTTCAGACGCCTCACCTTCACACCGGACGGCTCCTTCCTGCTCGTCCCAGGTAAATGCACACACACTCACACGGAAACAGCTAAGCCTTGTTCACATTGGTAGTTTGAAGTGATTCAAATACAATTTTTTTTGCGTATCTGATACGAATCTGTTTTTATTTCCTGCAGTCTGAACAGCCAAAAAAGCAAATGGATTCAGATGTCTCAAGCCACATTTTAAACCACCTTCGTAGGTGGTTTGAAGTCAGATACAAAACTGATTCTTTCCCATGCAACCTGTCTGAATGTTCAAATCTGATTTATTTAGACAGTTATTTGTATCTTGTTGCTTGCTAGCTACTCTGTTGACAGTTTGACAAGAACATGTGCTAGCTAACCAGTTTGTTAATTGTTTACAAACAAATGAGTGAATGTGCTAGCAAGCTAAACAGTTACCTAACTAGTTGACCGCTGTAGCTAGACATAAAGGACTAGTTTTGAAAGTTGGATCATCTTATCCTTTAAAGGTGTTCTTACACAATGATTTTGAGTATACTGAGAAACATCCATGGCAGGCATTGTCACCTTAGCTTGTTACATAACTTCTGAGTGATAGGAAGCACGAGCACCCCCACCTGGTGCTGTTATTATAACAACTAGCATAGCCATGTCAGCAAATGACTGCTGTCTGAACATACACACACAAAAAATAAAACCGATTTGAGCGTGGAGGCCTGCATTGTGAACAAGGCTTTATTCTGTACATCCATCTGGTGATTTGAAACAGGAAGTAATTGTGTCCTGTACTGCTGTCATATCCTGTGATGGTGTAGAGGTCATGGGTGACATCCTGCTTAACCCATCTCTTTTCTCCCTCTGTGTCCCTCTCTCTCCCCTCTCATCTCTGTCTGTTTTTTTCTGTCTCTGTAGCGGGGTGTGTGGAGGCGGGGGAGAACATCACCAACACCACCTACGTCTTCTCCAGGAAGAGCCTCAAGAGGTAACTGCTACCAACGAAAGCCCTTTGTGTACAATAAAGATTAATTGAACTGATACTGTCCAGGTCTGGAGTTAGCTGCTGTCTCTGGGTCTGTTGCTCTAGGTCAGTATTTCCCAACTCCAATCCTCCAGTACCCCCAGCAACACACATTTTGTTGGGTAGCTTGATGATTAGTTGACAAGTACAATCAGGCATGCTTGTCCAGGGACTGGAGTTGGGAACCGCTGCTCTACTGTACGTCTTAGAGCTGGATTTGGACAATATCCATATTGCGATAAATTGCCTGAATTGATGAGAGAACAAAAGGTTTATAACACTAATGTGCACCATTAAAGAAAAAGAAGAAAAAAAAGATTCTTAAAACTACTACTAGTTTGACTGTTGTACCCATCAATTGTCCCATTAACAATCACCCATATTAGCAAACTTTTTTTAATTTAGAACTTTTCTCTAGTATAGGCTATTTATCGTAATGAACGATATCAGCCAAATGCCTGCAATAAGTGATCAGTGTGGATAATTTTCAGTTTATCATCCCAGCTCTAATAAGTCTTGCTCTCTTAGTGTGTATCTGTAGCTATATCAGAGTAAGGGTGAAACTGGATGCATCTGCCTTTCTGTATTCTAGGCCCATAGCTCACCTGCCCTGCCCTGCTAAAGCCACCCTGGCTGTACGCTGTTGCCCTGTCTACTTTGAGCTGAGGACCAAGAAGGGAGAGGGTAAAGACACACAGCTCTTCTACTGATTATTACTAATTTATATATTTAATTTATTCAGCAACCATTAATTTTAGACCGGCTCCTTACGCACATACTTTCACACACAAACAGAAGATATCATACGCACATACATAATTATTTGACTCTATGTAAACTGGATACCACATATCCTGAGGCTGCATTCATTGTAGCTGGGGATTTTAACAATGCTAATCTGAAAACAAGACTCCCTAAATTCTATCAGCATATCGATTGCGCAACCAGGGCTGGTCAAACCCTGGATCATTGTTATTCTAACTTCCGCGACGCATATAAGGCCCTCCCCCGCCCTCCTTTCGGAAAAGCTGACCACAACTCCATTTTGTTGCTTCCAGCCTACAGACAGAAACTAAAACAAGAAGCTCCCGCGCTCAGGTCTGTTCAACGCTGGTCCGACCAATCTGATTCCACGCTTCAAGACTTCTTCGAACATGTGGGATATGTTCCGCATTGCGTCCAACAACAACATTGACGAATACGCTGATTCGGTGAGCGAGTTCATTAGGAAATGCATCTGCGATGTCGTACCCACAGCAACTATTAAAACATTCCCAAACCAAAAACCGTGGATTGATGGCAGCATTCGCGCGAAACTGAAAGCGTGAACCACTGCTTTTAACCAGGGCAAGGTGACCGGAAACATGACCGAATACAAACAGTGTAGCTATTCCCTCCGCAAGGCAATCAAACAAGATAAGCGTCAGTATAGAGACAAAGTAGAGTTGCAATTCAAAGGCTCAGACACAAGAGGGATGTGGCAGGGTCTACAGTCAATCACGGACTACAAAAAGAAAACCAGCCCTGTCGCGGACCAGGATGTCTTGCTCCCAGATAGACTAAATAACTTCTTTGCTCGCTTTGAGGACAATACAGTGGCACTGACACAACCCGCACCAAAACCTGCGGATTCTCCTTCACTGCAGCCGACGTGAGTAAAACATTTAAACGTGTTAACCCTCGCAATGCTGCAGGCCCAGACGGCATCCCCAGCCGCGTCCTGCGCGGACCAGCTGGCTGGTGTGTTTACGGACATATTCAATCAATCCTTATCCCAGTCTGCTGTTCCCACATGCTTAAAGAGGGTCACCATTGTTCCTGTTCCCAAGAAAGCTAAGGTAACTGAGCTAAACGACTACCGCCCCGTAGCACTCACTTCCGTCATCATGAAGTGCTTTGAGAGACTAGTCAAGGACCATATCACCTCCACCCTACCTGACACCCTAGACCCACTCCAATTTGCTTACCGCCCCAATAGGTCCACAGACGACGCAATCGCAACCACACTGCACACTGCCCTAACCCATCTGGACAAGAGGAATACCTATGTGAGAATGCTGTTAATCGACTACAGCTCAGCATTTAACACCATAGTACCCTCAACTCGTCATCAAGCTCCCCGCCCTGTGCAACTGGGTACTGGACTTCCTGACGGGCCGCCCCCAGGTGATGAAGGTAGGTAACAACATCGCCACCCCGCTGATCCTCAACACTGGGGACCCACAAGGGTGCGTTCTGAGCCCTCTCCTGTACTACCTGTTCACCAATGACTGTGTGGCCATGCACGCCTCCAACTCAATCATCAAGTTTGCGGACGACACTACTGTGGTAGGCTTGATTACCAACAACGACGAGACGGCCTACAGGGAGGAGGTGAGGGCCCTCGGAGTGTGGTGTCAGAAATAACCTCACACTCAACATCAACAAAACAAAGGAGATGATTGTGGACTTCAGGAAACAGCAGAGGGAGCACCCCCCTATCCACATTGACGGGACAGTAGTGGAGAGGGTAGTAAGTTTTAAGTTCCTCGGCGTACACATCACGGACAAACTGAATTGGTCCACCCACACAGACAGCGTTGTGAAGAAGGCGCAGCAGCGCCCCTTCAACCTCAGGAGGCTGAAGAAATTTCGCCTTGTAACCAAAAGCACTCACAAACTTCTACAGATGCACAATCGAGAGCATCCTGTTGGGCTGTATCACCGCCTGGTACGGCAACTGCTCCGCCCACAACCGTAAGGCTCTCCAGAGGGTAGTGAGGTTTGCACAACGCATCACCGGGGGCAAACTACCTGCCCTCCAGGACACCTACACCACCCGATGTCACAGGAAGGCCATAACGATCATCAAGGACAACAACCACCCGAGCCACTGCCTTTTCACCCCACTATCATCCAGAAGGCGAGGTCAGTACAGGTGCATCAAAGCAAGGACCGAGAGACTGAAAAACAGCTTCTATCTCAAGGCCATCAGACTGTTAAACAGCCACCACTAACATTGAGTGGCTGCTGCCAACATACTGACTCAACTCCAGCCCACTTTAATGATGGAAATTGATCAAAAATGTATCACTAGCCACTTTAAACTATGCCACTTTTATGTTTACATACCCTACATTACTCATCTCATATGTATATACTGTACTCGATACCATCTACTGCATCTTGCCTATGCTGTTCTGTACCATCACTCATTCATTTATCTTTATGTACATATTCTTTATCCTTTTACACTAGTGTGTGTATAAGGTAGTAGTTGTGGAATTGATAGCTTAGATTACTCGTTGGTTATCACTGCATTGTCGGAACTAGAAGCACAAGCATTTCGCTACACTCGCATTAACATCTGCTAACCATGTGTATGTGACAAATAAAATTTGATTTGACACACACGAACAGTAGGTATCCTACGCACATACTGTATCAATACCCAGCCGACAAAGATTAGGGACCGTGAGAAGCACTCCCTGTCTTCCCCCAATTTCTCTGAGGCCCCTAGCAAGGTCGGCACCGAATTTTGCTCAGTGTTTAAGATACTATAAAGATTCATTGTACAGATATATTGTTTTACCTTAATTCTGACTAAAACTACACACATCATTATTATACTTTTACTGACTAAGACTACACACATCATTAATAATAATTTTATGATTCTAATCAATTTCATACAATTATATGGTTTCAGGATGGAATATTCTAATCATTCATTTAAACATATAAATTCCATTCACAATAGCTAACTCCCTCTCTCTCCCTCCCTGCTGCCCAGATGGCAGTGCCCAGCCCCTGCCCAACACGTTTGGCTTGCCCTACAGACTGGTGTTTGCTGTGGCCTCCGAGGATTCCATCTTCCTCTATGACACTCAGCAGACCCTACCTTTCGGCTACGTCTCCAACATCCACTACCACACACTCAGCGACCTAACCTGGTAGTCCACACAAAACATACAACATAATACAGAATGACATAATACAAAACATCATCATTGGACAAGAACAGCTCAAGGACAGAACTACATACATTATTTTTTTAAAGGCACACGTAGCCTACATATCATTGCACACACACAAACTATCTAGGTCCAATACACACAAACTATCTAGGTCCAATAGGGGAGAGGTATTGTGCCGCGAGGTGTTGCTTTATCTGTTTTTTGAAACCAGGTTTTCTGTTTATTCGAGCAATATGAGATGGAAGGAAGTTCCATGCAATAAGGGCTCTATATAATACTGTACACTTTCTTGAATTTGTTCTGGATTTGGGGACTGTGAAAAGACCTCTGGTGGCATGTCTGGTGGGGTAAGTGTGTGTCAGCTGTGTGTAAGTTGACTGCAAACAATTTGGGATTTTCAACACATTGATGTTTCTTATAAAAATAAGTGATGCAGTCAGTCTCTCTTCAACTAAGCCAAGAGAGACTGGCATGCATAGTATTTATATTAGCCCTCTGATTACAATTAAGAGCAAAACGTGCCGCTCTGTTTTTGATGAGCTTGAGGTAGAGATCCTAGGATCCGATGACCCCACTACTCCCAATCCTAAACTGCACTGAAAAAGATCTGTTCCTGTGTCAGTGTTTAGGGGTAACCTCTAAGTACTGTTTAATTAGTTGTTGGGTAGCATTGTTCCTGTCTGGTGTTTTCACCCAGTCTCTTTAGTAATGTCATATCCTTTTGTAGGTCTCGGGATGGTTCCTTCCTGGCGGTGTCGTCTACAGACGGCTACTGCTCCTTCCTGTCCTTCTCCCCTGGCGAGCTGGGCACGCCCCTCAAGGAGCCCCCTGTCCTGGAGGTCGTCACCCCTGGCAATGGGCCCGAAAAGAAGGGAAAGAAGGTTGCAACGGCCCGCACGGTGTCCCCCGTCCCCAAAACAACAGAGAGCACCGCCCCTGTTCACCCCACCCCTAAAGAGGCCCCCAGCACCCCCCTCTCCTCCCTCACCTCCCCTGGCACCCCCCTGACCCCTGGGGGAGAGGAGAAGAAGAACCCTGGTAGGGCCAAGACCCAGCCCCGTAGGATCACCCTCAACACCCTGGAGGGGTGGGGCAAGCCCAGCACCCCCAAAGCGCCTGCTGCTAGTGCCCCTAAAACCCCCACCACCAGCACACCTTCCACCCCTCAGCAGCCTTGCCTCACCCTCTCTACCCCCAACACCCCCCTCGCCCCCTCTATAGCCCAACCCTGCCTCACGCCAAAAGCCCAATGCAGCAGCGGTAAAACCCTGGGCCCCAGCACCCCAAAAGCTAGCAACACCCCTAAAGGGCCTGCCCCCAGGTAAGAGCACAAATACAAGATTGTGTGTCTGTGTTTTTGCCTGTCTCTGTTTATTTGCTTGCCTGTGAGTGTGTGTGTGCATGTGTGAGTAGCTTTATCACGCTGAGGTATCTTGATCCTGTTTGAATCACTCATCATGTGGAGCCACCACTACAATCAAGGGATAGATGAAACCCTTCTCGCTGTAATGTCTGCCCCTGGTCCATACGCTCAGAACTATCCTGCTCTCACTTTTCCTACTGGAACTGACTTTTCTGATAACTACTTTAGTGAGGAAAAATGTACTTATTTTGATGTGGTTGTCCCACCTAGCTGTCTTAAGATGAATGCACTAACTGTAAGTTGTCCTGGATAAGAGCATCTGCTAAATGACTAAAATGTAAATGTAATGCTGCTTGATGCTATAGCCTAGATGCTAAAACGAGTTTGCCTGACTGCTTCGCTCTCTCTCGCAAGACTACGGTATGTAAATGTATGCAAACTCTCATTCAAATGGCCTGTGGTGAGTGGAGCCAGACAGCCTGACTGGTGCCTACATACTGGTGCCTACATACAGCTACTACATAACTGCCACAGCACTGGATGGAAAGGAGCAGTTAGACGGGGAGAGGCTGGTGGGAGATGGGAGCACCAGCCAGGCAGCATGCCTAGTGTAGGGAAGGACATTGGACCATTTCCCCACTAATGTTTCCATTTATTGCAAATGGTTGTGAATTATTTTGTAAACTTAGATTTTCAGATGTTGCAGATGATGTGTCATTTGTTGTGTGACAAAATAATGAGCGTGCTTGTGGAATGTTTGGTCATTAGCTAATGTCTGTCAGAACAAAACCCTGTCTGGTATTCAGGGTTTGTTGGACCACCCTACTGTTAATCAAGTACTGATTATTCTGAGAAGCTGCCGGAAGATAATAGATGGGCTGTGTGTGTGTGACATTATCAGTCTATATAAACACAGATTGAATGGGCAGAAGTGAAGTTATATTTGTTATTATTTGCAGGTCTACTTTTTCTCTGAATCCTAAATTAGGTGGGAGTGTTTCTTATGTAGGCCTACACTGATAGAATAGTAGCTGTATGTTGAGTTCTGCTGTTGTCTTAGGACTAATTCCTCGGCCACCTACTCGGGTCGGGTAGAATCCCCTTCTAAGTGACTTCTCTCTCTCTCCACTGTTTTCAGACGGATATCTCTGACTCCTGTCGTCTCCAGATCTCCAGCTACCTTCAGCACACCCTCCTCCACAGAGAAAGCCAAACATGGTCAGTATATCCTGCAACACCTTATGGCGGGATTGGCCAAGCACTTTACAACAAGACCAGTCATTGGCTATGGACAGTATTATCATTACTGGTCTTTGTAATGTGGTCTGCCTCTGAGCCAAACTAATGAAACATCAACATTTGAGTATACTAAATTATGTGATTCCTAAGAACTGTTTGTTTTATCCAGTCCAGTGTTCTGCCTATGATTGATGCATCTCTTTTGGTTCAACTTATTCCCCCAGAACGGCCCTCTCCCCCCACTGACCCTGTGTGCCAGCCCCCAGAGTCCAAGCGGCCCAAAACCAGCACCCTGGCAGACAAGACAGGGGTGGCTCCAGCCTCAGGGTCAACACCCAAACCCTAAGGACCCCACGCTACTAAGAACACTGAAGCACGAGTACAGAGCAGCACAGAGAGTCGTTTCAACATGCAACTCACATATTATCCTCCTACACACCTACACTCACACACACACACACTTTTGGAGTTTAGCTTACAGAACTGCATAGATTGATGTTGTCAGCTAAAACACACAAGTTCACAGAGCGAAGACTGGCATTTTCCTCCTAACATTATTCTGTATGTTTTTGTAACTTGACGTTCTCAATCTGTAGCTCTTTTTGGTGGATAACCAGGTTATTGTGAAATTGAAATAAAGGATATGAAACAAAACGTTTAAAATAAGATGCACCACCTTAGTCCAAAAGAAGCCTAGCTCATGTATAAAACTCAATGGTCATTTACTTTTAGGCAGAATTATTTTCTGTATAAGTATTATATTAGTACACTATATATACAGTGCCTTTTGGAAAGTATTCAGACCACTTGACTTGTTACACATTTTCTTACGTGACAGCCTTATTCTAAAATGTATTAAATAAACCATTTTCCTCAGCAATCTACACACAATACCCCATAATGACAAAGCAAAAAATGTTTTCAGACATTTTTGCAAAGTTATTAAAAACAAACCTTTTTTACATAAGTATTCGGACCCTTTGCTATGAGACTCAAAAATAAGCTCATGGGCATCCTATGTTCATTGATCATCCTTGAGCTGTTTCTACAACTCAATTGGAGTCCATCTGCGGTAAATTCAATTGATTGGACATGATTTGGAAAGGAACATGCCTGTCTATAAGGTCCCACAGTTGACAGTGTATGTCAGAGAAAAAACCAAGGCATGAGGTCCAAGGAATTGTCTGTAGAGCTACGAGAATGGATTGTGTCGAGGCACAAATCTGGGGAAGGGTACCAAAACATTTCTGCAGCATTGAAGGTCCCTCATTCTTAAATGGAATAAGTTTGGCACCACCAAGACTCTTCCTAGAGCTGGCCGCACGGACAAACTGAGCAATTGAGGGAGAAGGGCCTTGGTTAGGGAGGTGACCAAGAACCCGATGGTCACTCTGACTGAGCTCCAGAGTTCCTCTGTGGAGATGGGAGAACCTTTCAGGACAACCATCTCTGCAGCACCACCAATTAGTCCTTTATGGTAGTGGCCAGACGGAAGCCACTCAGTAAAAGGAACATGACAGCCCACTTGGAGTTTGCCAAAAGGCATCTAAAGAACTCTCAGACCATGAGAAACAAGATTCTCTGGTCTGATGAAACCAAGAACTCTTTGGCCTGAATGCTAAGAGTCATGTCTGGAGGAAACCTGGCACCATCCCTACGGTGAAGCATGGTGGTGGTAGCATCATGCTGTGGGGATGTTTTTCAGCAGCAGGGACTGGGAGACTTGTCAGGATTGAGGCAAAGATGAATGGAGGAAAGTACAGAGAGATCCTTGATGAAAACCTGCTCCACAGACCTCAGACTGTGGTGAAGGTTCACCTTCCAACAACCCTAAGCACACAGCCAAGACAATGTAGGAGAGGCTTCGGGATAAGTCTCAATGTCCTTGAGTGGCCCAGCCAGAGCCCGGACTTGAACCCGATCGAACATCTCTGGAGAGCCCTGAAAATAGCCGTGCAGCAACGCTCCACATCCAACCTGACAGAGCTTGAGAGGTTCTGCAGAGAAGAATGGGTGAAAATACAGGTGTGCCAACTTGTAGCGTCACACACACGACGACTCGAGGCTGTAATCACTGCCAAAGGTGCTTTAACAAAGTACTGAGTAAAGGGTCTGAATACTTATGTAAATGTAATATTTCTGTTTTTTATTTTATAAATTAGTAAACATTTCTGAAACAGTTTTTGCTTTGTTATTATGGGCTATTGTGTGTAGATTGAGGGGGGGGGGGGACAATGGTTTGTTGAGATTGGTGTGGAATAACGTCTTGTATTCTGGGGGGAGGGGGGGTACTTTTTACCACCTTTTTCTCCACAATTTTGTGATATCAAATTGGTAGTTAAGGTCTTGTCCCATTGCTGCAACTCCCGTACGGACTCGGGAGAGGTGAAGGTCGAGAGCCATGTGTCCTCCGGAACACGACCCTGCCAAGCCACACTGCTTCTTGACACACTGCTCGCTCAACCCGGAAGCCAGCAGCACCAATGTGTCAGAAGGAAACACCGTCCAACTGGCTACCAAGTCAGCGTGCATGCGCCCGGCCCGCCACAGAAGTCGCTAGAGCACGATGGGACAAGGACATCCCAGCCAGCCAAACCCTCCCCTAACCCGGACAACACTTGGCCAATTGTGTGCCGTCTCATTGTGCCTGCACAGAGCCCTGACCTCAACCCCATCAAACACTTTTGGATGAATTGGAACGCCAGGCGTAATTGCCCAACATCAGTGCTCTTGTGGCTGAATGGAAGCAAGTCCCTGCAGCAATATTCCAACATCTTAGTGGAAAGCCTTCCCAGAAGAGAGAAGGCTGTTATAGCAGCAAAGTGGGGACCAACTCCATGTTAATGCCCATGATTTTGGAATGAGGTATTTGACGAGCAGGTGTCCAAATACTTTTGGTCATGTAGTTTATGCTTTTATATATGAATGTCTGTATAATGCTGTGGATTTTGGTAACATTTCAATACAATGTTTGTCTAAAAAAGTCTTTCTAAAAACATTCAAATGAAAAGCAGCCTACTACCACTACCACCACCACCTGCGGTTAGGGATCCATCATACTACTACTGCTACCACAGTAAGGGACTCGTACTACTACTACCAGTGTTAGGGACCCATATTACTACTGCTACAACCAGGGTTAGGGACCCATATTACTTCTGCTACTAATACTACTACCCAGGGTTAGGGACCCATATTAGTACTTCTACTACTACCACCACCAGGATAAGGGACCCATACTACTACTACCAGGGTAAGGGACCCATATTAGTACTTCTACTACTACCACCACCAGGATAAGGGACCCATACTACTACCAGGGTTGGGGACCAATAATTCTACTACTGCTACCAGGACAAGAGATCCATAATACTACTACCAGGGTTAGGGACCCATAATACTGCTGCTACTACTACTATTACTGCCTCCAGGTTTAGGGACCCATAATACTGCTGCTACTACTACTATTACTGCCTCCAGGTTTAGGGACCCATAATACTGCTGCTACTACTACTATTACTGCCTCCAGGTTTAGGGACCCATAATACTGCTGCTACTACTACTATTATTGCCTCCAGGTTTAGGGACCCATAATACTGCTGCTACTACTACTATTACTGCCTCCAGGGTTAGGGACCCATAATACTGCTGCTACTACTACTATTACTGCCTCCAGGGTTAAGGACCCATAATTTTTTTATATTACCTTTATTTAACTAGGCAAGTTAGATAAGAACAAATTCTTATTTACAATGACGACCTACCAAAAGGCAAAAGATCTTTGGGGACAGGGGCTGGGATTAAAAATAAAAATATATAAATATAGGACAAAACGCACATCACAAGAGACACCACAACACTACATTAAGAAAGACTTAATATAACAACTTAGCATGGCAGCAATACATGACAACACAGCATGGCAGCAACACCACATGACAACAACATGGTGGCAACACAACATGGCAGCAGCACAACATCAAATTCACATTTTATTTGTCACATGCACCGAATACAACAGGTGTAGATCTTACAGTGAAATGCTTACTTACAAGCTCTTAACCAACAATGCAGATTTAAGAAAAATAAGTGTTAAGTAAAAAATAACAAATAATTAAAGAGCAGCAGTAAAAGAACAGTAGCAAGGCTATATACAGGGGTTCTGGTACAGAGTCAATGTGCGGGGTCACAGATTAGTCAAGGTAATTGAGTTAATATGTACATGTAGGTAGAGTTAAAGTGACTATGCATAGATAATAAATGGAGAGTAGCATCAGCGTAACGGGGGGACAATGCAAATATTCTGGGTAGCCAAGCGGTACCGCTTGCCGTGTGGTAGCAGAGAGAACAGTCTATGACTAGGGTGGCTGGAGTCTTTTGACCATTTTTAGGGCCATCCTTGGGATAGAGGTCCTGGATGGCAGGAAGCTTGACCCCAGTGATGTACTGGGCCATACGCACTACCCTCTGGTGTGCCTTGCGGTCGGAGGCCGAGCAGTTGCCATACCAGGCAGTGATACAACCATCAGGATGCTCTCGATGGTGCAGCTGTAGAACTTTTTGAGGATTTGAGGACCCATGCCAAATCTTTTCAGTCTCCTGAGGGGGAATGGGCTTTGTTGTGCCCTCTTCATGACGGTCTTGGTGTGTTTGGACCATGATAGTTTGTTTGTGATGTCGACACCAAGGAACTTGAAGCTCTCAACCTGCTCCACTACAGCCCCGTCGATGAGAATGGGGGCGGGCTCGGTCCACCTTTTCCTGTAGTCCACAATCATCTCCTTTTGTCTTGATCACATTGAGAGAGAGGTTATTATCCTGGCACCACACAGCCAGGTCTCTTACCTCCTCCCTATAGGCTTTCTAATCGTTGTCGGTGATCAGGCCTACATGGTAGCAGAACAAAACATGGTACAAACATTATTGGACACAGACAAAGGCACGAAGGTAGAGACAACAATACATCACGCGAAGCAGCCACAACGCTCAGTACTGGTGTCCATGATTGAGTCTTTGAATGAAGAGATGGAGATAAAACTGTCCCGTTAGAGTGTTTTTTTCTTGCAGCTCGTTCCTGTCGCCAGCTGCAGCAAACTGAAAAGAGGAGTGACTCAGGGATGTGTGTGCTTTGGGGACCTTTAACAGAATGTGACTGGCAGAATGGGTGTTGTATGTGGAAGATGAGGGCTGCAGTAGATATCTCAGATATGGGGGAGGGAGACCTAAGAGGGTTTTGTAAATAAGGATCAACCAGTGGGTCTTGCGATGGGTATACAGAGATGACCAGTTTACAGAGAAGTATAGAGTGCAGTGATGTGTCCTATTAGGAGCATTGGTGGCAAATCTGATGGCTGAATGGTAAAGAACATCTAGCCGCTCGAGAGCACCCTTACTTGCTGTTCTATAAATTACGTCTCCGTAATCTAGCATGGGTAGGATCATCTGAATCAGGGTTAGTTTGGCAGCTGGGGTGAAAGAGGCGCGATTACGATAGAGGAAACCAAGTCTAGATTTAACCTTTGCCTGCAGCGTTGATTTGTGCTGAGAGAAGAACAGTGTACCGTCTAGCCATACTCCCTAGTATTTGGTTGAGGTGAATACCTCAAGCTCTTCACCCTCAGAGGTAGTAATCACCAGTGGGGAGAGGGTAATTCTTTTTACCAATCCACATGACCTTTGTTTTGGAGGTGTTCAGAACAAGGTTAAGGGCAGAGAAAGCTTGCTGGACACTAAGAAAGCTTTGTTGTAGAGCATTTAACACAAATTCCGTGGAGGGGCCAGCTGAGTAAAAGACTATCATCTGCATATACATGTATGAGGCAGCTTCCTACTGCCTGAGCTATGTTGTTGATGTAAATTGAGAAGAGCGTGGGGCCTAGGGTACTCCCTTGGTGACAGGCGGTGGCTGAGACAGCACATGTTCTGACTTTATACACTGCACTCTGAGAGAGGTAGTTAGCAAACCAGGCCAAAGACCCCTGAGAAACACCAATTGTCGTTTGCCGGCCCACAAGAATGGAAAGGTCTACGGTGTCAATAGCTTTGGACAATTCAATGAAAATAGCAGCACAACATTGCTTAGAATCAAGGGCAATGGTGACATCATTTAGGACCTTTAAGGTTGCAGTGACATAACCTGAGCAGAAACCAGATTGCATCCCAGAGAGAATACAATACTACTCCCAGGGGTTAGGGACCCATCATACTACTCCTCCCAGGGGTTAGGGACCCATCATACTACTACTCCCAGGGGTTAGGGACCCATCATACTACTACTCCCAGGGGTTAGGGACCCATCATACTACTCCTCCCAGGGGTTAGGGACCCATCATACTACTACTCCCAGGGGTTAGGGACCCATCATACTACTACTCCCAGGGGTTAGGGACCCATCATACTACTACTCCCAGGGGTTAGGCACCCATCATACTACTACTCCCAGGGGTTAGGGACCCATCATACTACAACTCCCAGGGGTTAGGGACCCATCATACAACAACTGCCAGGGGTTAGGGACCCATCATACTACAACTCCCAGGGGTTTGGGACCCATCATACTACAACTCCCAGGGGTTAGGGACCCATCATACTACAACTCCCAGGGGTTAGGGACCCATCATACTACAACTCCCAGGGGTTAGGGACCCATCATACTACAACTCCCAGGGGTTAGGGACCCATCATACTACAACTCCCAGGGGTTAGGGACCCCTCAAACTACAACTCCCAGGGGTTAGGGACCCATCATACTACTCCTCCCAGGGGTTAGGGACCCATCATACTACTACTCCCAGGGGTTAGGGACCCATCATACTACTACTCCCAGGGGTTAGGGACCCATCATACTACTACTCCCAGGGGTTAGGCACCCATCATACTACTACTCCCAGGGGTTAGGGACCCATCATACTACAACTCCCAGGGGTTAGGGACCCATCATACAACAACTGCCAGGGGTTAGGGACCCATCATACTACAACTCCCAGGGGTTTGGGACCCATCATACTACAACTCCCAGGGGTTAGGGACCCATCATACTACAACTCCCAGGGGTTAGGGACCCATCATACTACAACTCCCAGGGGTTAGGGACCCATCATACTACAACTCCCAGGGGTTAGGGACCCATCATACTACAACTCCCAGGGGTTAGGGACCCATCAAACTACAACTCCCAGGGGTTAGGGACCCATCATACTACTACTCCCAGGGGTTAGGGACCCATCAAACTACAACTCCCAGGGGTTAGGAACCCATCATACTACTACTCCCAGGGGTTAGGGACCCATATCATACTACTACTCTTAGGGGTTAGGGACCCATATCATACTACTACTCTTAGGGGTTAGGGACCCATATCATACTACTACTCTTAGGGGTTAGGGACCCATATCATACTACTACTTTTAGGGGTTAGGGACCCATATCATACTACTACTCTTAGGGGTTAGGACCCATCATACTCCAACTCCCAGGGGTTAGGGACCCATCATACTACAACTCCCAGGGGTTAGGGACCCATCATACTACAACTCCCAGGGGTTAGGTACCCATCATACTACTACTCCCAGGGGTTAGGGACCCATCATACTACTACTCCCAGGGGTTAGGGACCCATCAAACTACAACTCCCAGGGGTTAGGGACCCATCATACTACTACTCTTAGGGGTTAAGGACCCATCATATTACTACTCCCAGGGGTTAGGGACCCATCATACTACTACTCCCAGGGGTTAGGGACCCATCATACTACTACTCCCAGGGGTTAGGGACCCATTATCATACTACTACTCTTAGGTGTTAAGGACCCATCATACTACTACTCCCAGGGGTTAGGGACCCATCATACTACTACTCTTAGGTGTTAAGGACCCATCATACTACTACTCTTAGGGGTTAGGGACCCATATCATACTACAACTCCCAGGGGTTAGGAACCCATGATACTACAACTCCCAGGGGTTAGGGACCCATCATACTACTACTCTTAGGTGTTAAGGACCCATCATACTACTACTCCCAGGGGTTAGGGACCCATCATACTACAACTCCCAGGGGTTAGGAACCCATGATACTACTACTCCCAGGGGTTAGGGACCCATCATACTACTACTCCCAGGGGTTAGGGACCCATCATACTACAACTCCCAGGGGTTAGGAACCCATCATACTACAACTCCCAGGGGTTAGGGACCCATCATACTACTACTCCCAGGGGTTAGGGACCCATCATACTACAACTCCCAGGGGTTAGGTACCCATCATACTACAACTCCCAGGGGTTAGGTACCCATCATACTACTACTCCCAGGGGTTAGGGACCCATCATACTACTACTCCCAGGGGTTAGGTACCCATCATACTACAACTCCCAGGGGTTAGGGACCCATCATACTACAACTCCCAGGGGTTAGGGACCCATCATACTACAACTCCCAGGGGTTAGGGACCCATCATACTACAACTCCCAGGGGTTAGGAACCCATCATACTACAACTTCCAGGGGTTAGGTACCCATCATACTACAACTCCCAGGGGTTAGGTACCCATCATACTACAACTCCCAGGGGTTAGGGACCCATAATACTACTACTCCCAGGGGTTAGGGACCCATCATACTACTACTCCCAGGGGTTAGGGACCCATCAAACTACAACTCCCAGGGGTTAGGGACCCATCATACTACTACTCTTAGGGGTTAAGGACTCATCATATTACTACTCCCAGGGGTTAGGGACCCATCATACTACTACTCCCAGGGTTTAGGGACCCATCAAACTACAACTCCCAGGGGTTAGGGACCCATCATACTACTACTCTTAGGGGTTAAGGACTCATCATATTACTACTCCCAGGGGTTAGGGACCCATCATACTACTACTCCCAGGGGTTAGGGACCCATCATACTACTACTCCCAGGGGTTAGGGACCCATTATCATACTACTACTCTTAAGTGTTAAGGACCCATCATACTACTACTCCCAGGGGTTAGGGACCCATCATACTACTACTCTTAGGTGTTAAGGACCCATCATACTACTACTCTTAGGGGTTAGGGACCCATATCATACTACAACTCCCAGGGGTTAGGGACCCATCATACTACTACTCCCAGGGGTTAGGGACCCATCATACTACAACTCCCAGGGGTTAGGGACCCATCATATTACTACTCCCAGGGGTTAGGTACCCATCATACTACTACTCCCAGGGGTTAGGGACCCATCATACTACTACTCCCAGGGGTTAGGGACCCATCATATTACTACTCCCAGGGGTTAGGTACCCATCATACTACTACCCCCAGGGGTTAGGGACCCATCATATTACTACTCCCAGGGGTTAGGGACCCATCATACTACTACTCCCAGGGGTTAGGGACCCATCATACTACTACTCCCAGGGGTTAGGGACCCATCATACTACTACTCTTAGGGGTTAGGGACCCATTATCATACTACAACTCCCAGGGGTTAGGTACCCATCATACTACTACTCCCAGGGGTTAGGGACCCATCATATTACTACTCCCAGGGGTTAGGGACGCATCATACTACTACTCCCATGGGTTAGGCACCCATCATACTACAACTCCCAGGGGTTAGGGACCCATCATACTACAACTCCCAGGGGTTAGGTACCCATCATACTACAACTCCCAGGGGTTAGGTACCCATCATACTACAACTCCCAGGGGTTAGGTACCCATCATACTACTACTCCCAGGGGTTAGGGACCCATCATATTACTACTCCCAGGGGTTAGGGACCCATCATATTACTACTCCCAGGGGTTAGGGACCCATCAAACTACAACTCCCAGGGGTTAGGGACCCATCATACTACTACTCCCAGGGGTTAGGACCCATCATACTACAACTCCCAGGGGTTAGGGACCCATTATCATACTACTACTCCCAGGGGTTAGGGACCCATCATACTACAACTCGCAGGGGTTAGGGACCCATTATCATACTACTACTCCCAGGGGTTAGGGACCCATCATACTACAACTCCCAGGGGTTAGGGACCCATCATACTACAACTCCCAGGGGTTAGGGACCCATCATACTACTACTCCCAGGGGTTAGGGACCCATCATACTACTACTCTTAGGGGTTAGGGACCCATCATACTACAACTCCCAGGGGTTAGGGACCCATCATACTACTACTCTTAGGGGTTAAGGACCCATCATACTACTACACCCAGGGGTTAGGGACCCATCATACTACTACTCCCAGGGGTTAGGGACCCATCATACTACTACTCCCAGGGGTTAGGGACCCATCATACTACAACTCCCAGGGGTTAGGGACCCATCATACTACTACTCCCAGGGGTTAGGGACCCATCATACTACTACTCCCAGGGGTTAGGGACCCATCATACTACAACTCCCAGGGGTTAGGGACCCATCATACTACTACTCCCAGGGGTTAGGGACCCATCATACTACTACTCCCAGGGGTTATGGACCCATCATACTACAACTCGCAGGGGTTAGGAACCCATATCATACTACTACTCCCAGGGGTTAGGGACCCATCATACTACTACTCCCGGGGGTTAAGGACCCATCATATTACTACTCCCAGGGGTTAGGGACCCATGATACTACTACTCCCAGGGTTAAGGAATCCATTATACTACTACTCTTAGGGGTTAGGGACCCATCATACTACTACTCCCAGGGGTTAGGGACCCATCATACTACAACTCGCAGGGCTTAGGAACCCATATCATACTACTACTCCCAGGGGTTAGGGACCCATCATATTACTACTCCCAGGGGTTAGGGACCCATCATACTACTACTCTTAGGGGTTAGGGACCCATTATCATACTACAACCCCCAGGGGTTAGGGACCCATTATCATACTACTCCCAGGGGTTAAGGACCCATCATACTACTTCTCCCAGGGGTTAGGCACCCATCATACTACAACTCCCAGGGGTTAGGGACGCATCATACTACTACTCCCAGGGGTTAGGGACCCATCATACTACTACTCCCAGGGGTTAGGGACCCATATCATACTACTACTCCCAGGGGTTAGGGACCCATTATCATACTACTACTCTTAGGTGTTAAGGACCCAACATACTACAACTCCCAGGGGTTAGGGACCCATCATACTACAACTCCCAGGGGTTAGGGACCCATCATACTACTACTCCCAGGGGTTAGGAACCCATCATACTACTACTCCCAGGGGTTAGGGACCCATCATACTACTACTCCCAGGGGTTAGGGACCCATCATACTACTACTCTTAGGGGTTAGGGACCCATCATACTACAACTCCCAGGGGTTAGGGACCCATCATACTACTACTCTTAGGGGTTAGGGACCCATCATACTACAACTCCCAGGGGTTAGGGACCCATCATACTACTACTCTTAGGGGTTAGGGACCCATCATACTACTACTCCCAGGGGTTAGGGACCCATCATACTACTACTCTTAGGGGTTAAGGACCCATCATATTACTACTCCCAGGGGTTAGGGACCCATTATCATACTATTACTCCCGGGGGTTAAGGACCCATCATACTACTCCCGGGGGTTAAAGATCCATCATACTACTACTCTTAGGGGTTAGGGACCCATCATACTACAACTCCCAGGGGTTAGGGACCCATCATACTACTACTCTTAGGGGTTAAGGACCCATCATATTACTACTCCCAGGGGTTAGGGACCCATTACCATACTACAACTCCCAGGGGTTAGGGACCCATCATACTACAACTTCCAGGGGTTAGGAACCCATCATACTACTACTCCCAGGGGTTAGGAACCCATCATACTACTACTCCCAGGGGTTAGGGACCCATCATACTACAACTCCCAGGGGTTAGGGACCCATCATACTACAACTCCCAGGGGTTAGGGACCCATCATACTACAACTCCCAGGGGTTAGGGTCCCATCATACTACTACTCCCAGGGGTTAGGGACCCATCATACTACTACTCCCAGGGGTTAGGGACCCATCATACTACATGTCCCAGGGGTTAGGGACCCATCATACTACTACTCCCAGGGGTTAGGGACCCATTATCAAACTACTACTCCCAGGGGTTAGGGAGACATTATCATACTACAACCCCCAGGGGTTAAGGACCCATCATACTTCTACTCCCAGGAGTTAGGGACCCATTATCATACTACAACTCACAGGGGTTAGGAACCCATATCATACTACTACTCCCAGGGGTTAGGAACCCATCATACTACTACTCCCAGGGGTTAGGGACCCATCATACTACTACTCCCGGGGGTTAAGGACCCATCATATTACTACTCCCAGGGGTTAGGGACCCATCATATTACTACTCCCAGGGGTTAGGGACCCATCATACTACTACTCCCGGGGGTTAAGGACCCATCATATTACTACTCCCGGGGGTTAGGGACCCATCATATTACTACTCCCGGGGGTTAAGGACCCATCATATTACTACTCCCAGGGGTTAGGGACCCATCATATTACTACTCCCAGGGGTTAGGGACCCATCATATTACTACTCCCAGGGGTTAGGGACCCATCATACTACTACTCCCAGGGGTTAGGAACCCATCATACTACAACTCGCAGAGGTTAGGAACCCATATCATACTACTACTCCCAGGGGTTAGGGACCCATCATACTACTACTACCAGGGGTTAGGGACCCATCATACTACTACTCCCAGGGGTTAGGGACCCATCATACTACAACCCCCAGGGGTTAGGGACCCATTATCATACTACTACTTCCAGGGGTTAAGGACCCATCATACTACTACTCCCAGGGGTTAGGGACCCATTATACTACAACTCCCAGGGGTTAGGAACCCATCATACTACAACTCCCTGCGTTAAACACCTATGAACTTTCATTGGATGCTGTTTTTATATTCAAGCCCTCAAGCAAGGCATGAACATGAGTCTTTACATAGAGAAAGCAGGTCTCAACTGCTTTAAAACAAAGTAACCATCTTTTGGAGACGAGACTGTCCAGATATACAGATTGAGTGGAATGGCTCTAGCATGACTGTAAGGGCTGTCGTTCTCCTCTTCCTCAGATGAGGAGAGGAGAGAAGGATCAGTGGACCAATACGCAGCATTAGGGAAATATGCCATCTCTTTATTCGACGGCACACGAAAACAAAACACTTACAAAATACAAAACGACGTAGACGAAAACCTGAACATGAACTACATAACTAAGGTAAAACTCACGGACAGGAACAGACTACATCAAAACGAAACGAACAGCCAAACAGTCCCGTATGGTATAGACATGAACGAAACAGGAGACAATCACCCACAAACAAACACTGTGACAACGCCTACCTAAATATGACTCTTAATTAGAGGAACGCCAAACACCTGCCCCTAATTAAGAGCCATACCAGGCAACCCAAAACCAACATAGAAACAGAAAACATAGACTGCCCACCCAAAACACACGCCCTGACCATAAACACATACAAAAACAACAGAAAACAGGTCAGGAACGTTACAATGACACTATAGTTGACTTACTATAATTTATACATGTTGTCCTACAAATAAAAAGAAGAAAGTGGAGTTGGATTGGACACACCCTACGAAAACCGGCCACCAACCCCAAGCATACTTCCAAAGTTGTGGCAAAATGGCTTAAGGACAACAAAGTCAAGGTATTGGAGTGGCCATCACAAAGCCCTGACCTCAATCCTATAGACAATTTGTGGGCAGAACTGAAAAAGCGTGTGCGAGGAAGGAGGCCTACAACCTGACTTAGTTACACCAACTCTGTCAGGAGGAATGGGACAAAATTCACCCAACTTATTGTGGGAAGCTTGTGGAAGGCTACCCGAAACGTTTGACCCAAGTTAAACAATTTAAAGGCAATGCTACCGAATACTAATTGAGTGTATTTAAACTTCTGACTCACTGGGAATGTGATGAAAGAAACAAAAGCTGAAATTAATTATTCTCTCTACTATTATTCTGACATTTCACATTCTTAAAATAAAGTGGTGATCCTAACTGACCTAATACAGGGAGTTTTTACTAGGATTAAATGTCAGCAATTGTGAAAAACTGAGTTTAAATGTATTAGGCTAAGGTGTATGTAAACTTCTGACTTCAACTGTATATGGTGAGGGGACAACTTACAAATGTGAATAGCAATAATAAGGCAGAAAGGTGCTAAGGCACTGCCACTTGCAGCATCATAACCCTAGACCAGTATCCTGTGGGAATTTACGAGCCGTAAGAGCCTTAATAACCACTAGAACAGATCCCATTGTCTTTCCAACCACAGTGGTCCCGTGTGGCTCAGTTGGTAGAGCATGGCGCTTGCAACGCCAGGGTTGTGGGTTCAATTCCCACTGGGGGACCAGGGTTCAATTCCCACGGGGGGACCAGGATGAATATGTATGACCTTTCCAATTTGTAAGTCGCTCTGGATAAGAGCGTCTGCTAAATGACTTAAATGTAATGTACATTTAGGGCATAGTAGAAAGAGGAAGAAGGGAAGCGCTACTAAGGTACACTATAGTATATTTTGGTAGATAGAAGGTGCTCTTTGGTAAAAGGTGTAAATTGGTCATCAAAAAGAAAAGAGGACCAAGGCACTCTTCATATAATTAATTAAAATGCCTTTATTAGTATGGCATGTTCAATAGAAACAAAGTTGTTTAAAAACCGACACTACAGAAAAAGGAGAATACAATGTCCTCTTTTGAAAGGCTTTTCCAATTAGCCCTAATTAGAAGAGGGAGTGGTTACCAAATTGGACACACCTAGTAAGCAATAATATACACATGAAAAGGTGAAATACTGTAGCTATGTTAACATGAGCATACAACTCCAAGTTAGAAGCATCAGAACACCCATAGAGGCAGTTCCAACCCTAACCATGACTGGGAGAAGTGTCCAGAACAAGAAAGCAATATATTTGTATGCTCATGTTAACATAGCTACAGTATTTCACCTTTTCATGTGTATATTATTGCTTACTAGGTGTGTCCAATTTGGTAACCACTACCTCTTCTAATTAGGGCTAATTGGAAAAGCCTTTCAAAAGAGGACTTTGTATTCTCCTTTTTCTGTACTCCCTGACGAAGGCCATGCAGCCGAAACGCGTCGGTTTTTAAACAACTTTGTTTCTATTGAACATGCCATACTAATAAAGGCATTTTAATTAATTATGTGAAGAGTGCCTTGGTCCTCCTTTCTTTTTGATGTACATTTAGGGCATAATCTGATATTAGAACAGTGATGTATATTTTGTCTCCACTTTTTTTGCATGTTGCATGTCAGGCCTTGGATGAAGAAGAAGATGATGTTATGTTTATACAGTCAGGTGCAGGGTTGAGGGCTTGGGTGGTTCACTCTGGTCTTACATCAAACAGTCAGTATGGATAATGCCTTACCTAAACTACATACAACTGGAAGCATGTTACTCATTTGATTGTAAAGCCCATCATCCTTATAAGAAAGGGACTGCTCTACATTCAATAATATAAAAGAAATCAATTATTGCCACTCCTGCCATTCCAGTTTGGGGGCACATATCTAGCCTACAACACGTTATGCATTCACATTAATAAACTTAGATGACAACATTGTGGGTGCATTTCTAAACATGTTTATATTTATAGCATGTAGCAGAATAATGCCTGGACGTTTTGTCCTCTGATCGCATTTCTCGGTCTGAATGCAAAAGAAGATTCATCTAAGAATATGCCTATATGAATTCCCTAGAGAGGCATTTGTTGATATAAGAGAAGTAGCGGAATTGATTATTGTATCAATTCTATTTCTCAGTAATCAATTTGACCGTGGGCACTAAGTGAGGCAATACTGACGTCAACAACCTATCTTGATGCATGAAAAATACCCCCTGACTGACAGTTCTAATGGCCAATCGCATTGTCTATTGTCGGGGCTCTTTAAAGTGTCTACTAATAGGCATTGAATGAAGGAGGGGGAAGATCCTGTGAGTGTTAGAAGGAAGTTAGGTTGTCATGTGGTAACCAACAGAAGGTTATGATTAAAAAAAAAAAGATTATTTGATCATCTGACTTGTTTTGCGTAAAGGGAAGAGATATGAAATGAGTCGGGTAGCACATACGGGGAGTCTTGTGTTGATTTTAGAGACATTATTTTGACATTTTTAATATTTGTGGTGATCGGCGAAACACCTCGATTCACGAATAGGTCGTTCAACTCGCGATGCTGGACAGATCGCTGCATCATCATGTTGCTTCCGAGTTAGCGAAACAAATCACAAGTTACACCAGGGGAATAGTGAGTCGTCGTCATTTAGCTACACGAAAATTGCAATTGTGAACAGAAAAGGATGGATACATCTGTTGATTTGGCTTGTTGGCACTTCGATGATACATTGTCGCGCCCAGTGATGTGAAATAAGAAGATAAATAGCTGGTTACATTGTATCACTTGTTTATGCCTGGGGTTGATGCGATATTTCTCATTTGTTATTGGGTGGGCGCGATTGTAATTAGCCAACATCTTCATTATGGGCATTTGGGACAATGAATAATCAAAATGCATTTTCTTTCAAACAAACTTTGCCACTGAAATATAGTCTATCCAGACCTACATTATAAACATCTGGAATACAGTATTAACTTTTTTATTGGCTCCATCATCATCAAATAATCTATTGGATTTGTCAAGGAAGTGCACGTTTAGTCTCTGTTGGATAACCCCGGTTTGTGTAGGATATCCACTTTGACTGGATGAGACTGCTCTGTTTGGGTTATGATCATGACCCAGGAATGTATGGATGATCGCCAAAGAGATGCTGACTTCATGGAAATATGCTGGTGACATTTCTCCTATTCAAACAAATCAGCTACATAGTTCTTGTGCTGCAGACTGTTATTGGATACTTTTTGATTATAGTGGCTAAGCGTGCCACATTGTCTCAGTGAATGGTTTTAACCACGATGGAATGCAACATAAATAGCTTCTCCAAATAGGTTGCCAATATGTTCATTTGAAAGTTTCATAGGTCTATTTCATCCTATGTTTTCCTGGCCCGTCTTTAATCTTTTGTCACTGTCCACTACTGTCACCGCATCCACGTGGAGATGACAACACCTGACACTTGACAACTTTTGGGTCGAGGAAACTTGCAACCGTAACGCACAGACGGCTCCCTCTGCTGTAATCCCCAGAACGGTACAAGGGGACATAGCTTTTGTTTTTGCTTTCGGACGGCGGAGAGGAAGAGGGATAGACTCAATAAGGAAAAAGTAGCTTACAGCAGATACAAAAAAAGAAGTCCGGCTAAAATGGCCGGCGACTGCAACTATAAAACACAATACGCGAATGATGACACATTTTCTCCATCCAAATTACCCGACCGAGTGCGGATCATCGCGGGGGAGCCCGACGCCGCCCGTGCTCGTACGGGGCGTAAATCATTGGGTTGCTCGCCAAACTTCGAATTGATTGACGGACTGCTGTACCGTAAGAAGTTGGAGAGAGGCTTCATCCATTACCGGGAGGTGCTTGACGAGGACCGACGGTTCGGGGCGATCGCCACTTTCCACCGGCGACGGACAGGCACGCGCCACCACTCCCTGGAGGACACGTACAGATCAGTGGCCGAGAACTACTGGTGGGAGGGTGAGTATGGACTCGTGGGATGGTTCGTTATTATCGATCTTCCGTGGCATTGTTACACAGGACAATAATAAAAACCACTTGAGATTTCCCCCAAACTGGCCTATAGACCAAAATATGTCAGCATAATGTTATTGTGAGGCTTGGTATAGGCTGTAATTTAAACACATCTAACGCTCTCTATTGTGACTGACTTCCCCTATGTTGCTTCTCTATAATCTAGTGTAAACAATGCATTTCTCTATTCTCATCACAAGTGCATGCTTTAGACAGAGGTGTTATTATAATGCGCCATTTGTCATTTACATTTTGAGTCATTTAGCAGATGCTCTTATCCAGGGCGATTTGCAGGTGCAATTGGGAGTAAGTGCCTTGTTTAAGGCCATGTCAACAGATTTTTCCCCAACTATTCTGCATGGAGATTTGAATCAGTGACCTTTTGGTTACTGGCCCAACACTCTTAACCCCAAGGCTACTTTTAGTCAAAAAGATCATGTTGAGCTACATTGAAGAATGACTGGTTTTGTTTTGCTGTTCAGAAACATTAGCACCCTTTTGGTGGTCAAACACTGCTTGTGTAATATGGTTTGTTTTGTGAATAAAATATTGGATATGATGATCATTGAAATAACATACATTATTGATTCATCCTCAGGGATGTACTTTCAGATCCGAGACTTTGTCCTGGGATGTCCAGAGTGCCTTGAGCAGAGGAACAAGAGAGCCGAGGTAAGAGATGGAACAGTAGAACATCAGGTGATCATCACCAGAGTATGTGAGCGGAGCCTGCTCAATTTGACTGGAGTGTGGAGAGAGATTCCCAAAGGCTGGAGCGTCACCGTTCCAATTTCGCTCCAGTAGCGCTCACTTCATGAGCTCAGGGCCTGCCTGGCCCAGCATGCATTTGTATTCTACTTGTGTGTTGCTTTAGCTACTGTCATGGAGTTGGCTAAATATTTTCATAAAGAAACTGATAAAACGCACAGGTGCCAAATCAAGGTAACAAAGATGAGAACCAAAGATGAAAACAATATTTAATTCTAAGTAAGTCACAGCCTATATGAGCAATTTACAGACTATAATGATTTAATACACCAAAATGTTGTTTAAATGCTGAGAGCTTTATGTGGCTACCAGCCTAGTGTCTCACTCATCAATGCTTCACAAGGTATTTTCATTGTAGGCTATAGCATTGAAATAATATAGCCTAAATAATTATTTTTATGTTCCTTCTTAGGCTCCTTGTCTGGATCCTGACCTATTTACAGTGTTTATATGCCGTTTAATATGACATGTAGCCAATTTGAAATTATGAGCGCTTCTTACATTCACCTTTTCATGTTTATTAAAATAATTTAAATTAAAATCATATGGTTTGGTTTCAATACCAACTGGGAGGTCCAGTTAGTCACAAAAATAGATGGGTGTTGGTTAAATTGTGATTTTAATGAATGGAGCGAATTCGGAGAGGCTGTTCTTTTTCCTGTGAGCGCGGAGCCGTTGGAAAGGATGTGGAGTGCTGGAGCTTTCTCTTTTATTCAATCGTGTTCTCACAATTATTGGTGTCTCTTTTCCTCCTCTCGCTCATGCTAACTCTCTCCAACAGAAGTGTGTGGGCGAGAGCTGTCTCTCTCAGACAATGATGTCACACAGCCATGAAGTGCTGAATAAGCTGAGGAGCCAGCGGGAGGCGGGGCTGTTCTGTGACATCACTCTGAGGACAGACGGACGCTCTTACTCCGCCCACAAGGCAGTGCTGGTGGCAGTGAGTGAGTACTTCCAGGAAGTATTCACTGAGATGGACTCCGCCCCTAGCACCAGGTCTGACATCGACCTGACAGGTATGAAACGGTCACACACACACGCCTTTCTGAATGGGGTTGTTTCTTCAATCTGTCAATCAATCTGTTTCTTTTTCTTCCATCTACTCTGCTCTCTCATTTTGAGAATGCCCATATTGTTTTGGCATGGACATGACAACTACTCCTCTGAAATGAACTCAACACCACTTTCTACCTCACTTTCTTTTCCACTCCATCATGTTGGGTCTCTCCTTCCACTGTTTCCCTTTCTCTCTGATCTTCTCAGCATCTGTTTTTGGGTCTAGGGCTGATGTTTGTGCATATATTTATTCTCTCTTAATTTAATCTATCTTTCTCTCTCTCTCTCTCTTTCTCTCTTTCTTTCTCACTCTCTCAGATAAAAATTCAATCTATCAACTTTTTAGCTTTCACTTCCTGTCTAATCACCTCCCTCTCCCTGCCCTGTAGGTTTCAGTGAGTCTAGCCTGGTGTCTCTGCTGGACTTCTCCTACTCCTCTACTCTGTGTGTGTCTGAAGAGGACCTGTCAGAGGTCAGCACTATGGCCCGTCATCTGGGCATGTGGCCTGCCGTGGAGGCCTGCACGGCCCTCCAGAGGGAGCAGGCGGACCACACCTCCCGCTACCCCAACACGGAGCACCCTGCCCTGGGCTTCCCATCACAGCGCCCTGGGTCTCCCCTGGAGCTCCGCCACCACCAGAAGGACAGGAAGAAGAGATTGGCTGGAGAGGGCCGGGAGAGGGTGGCTGGGGGAAGAGTGGTGAGGGGTTTGGGTGATGGCTTCAGACTGATTCTGGATCAGTCCGATGAGTCGGGGGAGGAGAGCCCCACCAGATGGTCACCCCGTCGCCCCCACAAACCCAGCGCCCACCCTCCAGGGAAAAACGGCCTCCCCCTCAGCCCCATGCACAGGATGAAGCTCATGGACTTCAAATCCCCCTCCTGTAAAATAACCTCTTCCCCCCGAAAAAATTTCCCCTCCAACCCCCGCTCCCGAAACGTCCCCTCTTCCTCCTTGCCCCACACATGTACCCGTCTCCTCCGCTCCACTCCCGGGGCTGCCAAGGAGGTCCAGAGTATGCTGCCCAGGACAGAGAGCCCTCCTCAGGGCCGAAAGCCACCCCCAGTCCCCTGTCCTGCCTCCACCTCCTCCAGACAGAGGGCTTGCTCTGAGGCCAACATAGTGAGGGTGGAGGAGGAGGAGGAAGATGAGAAGGATAATTTCAGAGCGCTGGAGAAGTACCGGCTGATGAGCGTGCTTGGGTTACAGAGGACGTCCCTCCTACCCAGACCGGAGGATCTGATTGGCTGGAGGCAGAAGAAACGGCTCCGGAAGCTGAAAGTCAATAACTATTCGCTGACTAAGCGGAGGAAACCCCGTCCCCAGGGGTTGGGGGGGCTGGTGTTCGGGGGGCTGCCCCTGTCCCTCCCTCTCTGCACCCCTGCCAATGCCCACTTCTTGAACAGGATCATAAAGAAGGAGCCTGTGTATCCAATCAGCATGGAGGACAGGAGACTGAAGAGATCCAGACAGCCCCGTCGTTTTCCGCCCAGCGACAGGAGCATGCGCAGTAAAGTGGCATTACCGGACCTGCTGCAGCCTGTGTCCAGGCCGGCCTATAGCGGCAGGGATCTCAGGCGTTCTGTCAGGGGTGAAGAGGTCAGCCATCCCCCTCCGCACCTCCCGCCCTGCTCTGGGAACGCCAGAGTTCCAAATCCCAAGAAGAACATCTCTGCTCTCAGGATCAAACCGGAACATGCCGACTACGCCATCTCAGCCCCGCCCCTCCCCCCACTTGGCCAAGACCCAAACACACACATCCCCCCTCCCAGGGCCCACCCCAGGAATAAGGTTACCATGGAGACTGTCAGGGTGCTCCGCTACAACAGCGGGTGTCTGTTGGCCAAAGCCAAGCCGGAGCGTAGTGGCATGAAAGAGGCTGGGAGAGCCCAGCATAAGTCCAGAGAGAAGAGCAGGAGGACAGGGTGCAACCAGGGAGCAAGGGGGGTCATGGAGAGAGGGCCTGGAGCTCTGAGCAGAAGGAAAAACAGCAGCATCCTCAGCCCTGACCCAGTCCCTCCTCCCCTCCATAGCCATCCTCTGTACAGGGTCATCAAGGAGGAACCAGCAGACCCTCTACGCGTGGCGGGGCCTTTCCCCGAGCCACCCTCCCCAGAGCTGGGCAAGAGGCAGATCAAGCCCCCTGTCAAGCTTCTAGATCCAGGCTTCCTCTTCAGCTTCTGTAGGCCGTCCGTAGGGCCCATGGTGGGGGTGAAGAGGGAGGAGGAGAGTGTGGATATCTGCCTAACACGATCTGTCTCGAGGGGGGAGAGGTTAGGTCCCGGGGGGGGCCCGGACAGGGTCCTGAGGGCCAGAGGAGGTACCACCACTTTGCCCATGGTGAAGAAGGAGCGGGAGGAGGAGAGTGTGAACCAAAGTCAAACCAAGAGGCAGGGGCCACCAAGGGCTGTCAACATTCACCAACACAAGGCCCCCCACCTGGTTAGAGCCACAGAGTCAAAGGGTGCACGCACGGCACGGGATATACCAAAGGTACACACCAGGGATGCATAGTATAGCTGTTCTTGCACATTCTCTCCTATTATTTGGGACGAGTTTCAAGTGGGCTGCTGCTGTTCTCAGTCCTCATCTTATTTTTGTCAACTTCACTAACAAGAAAACACAAGGTACTGTAGATGAAAGACATATCATAGGTCTACTGAAGGACTTTTACCTGGCCAATTATCTGAAATTAGTTCAGATCAAGGGAAGGAGGCAAGGAAAGGAAGCCAGTTTGAAACTATTGATATGCAGCCATGCTTTCCTCCACAGTTCTCCTGGGAATTTTAGGAGAGGAGTGGTAGAGGGGAGGTCAGGGGTGGGTGGAGTTAACTGTTATCTTTACATAACACCATTTATCAGACTGAGGATTCAGTCAGGGGTTAAATGGCTGAACCAATCCTGGTCTGAGGGGAAAGGGGGTCTAATCATCAGTCACACTGTTGGTTTTCTTTGGTAACTAACGGGAGCATTGCTTTCACACTGTTAAAAATGTTGACACTACTTTAATGCTCTCTTAGATTACGTTGGGAAATGTCGGATCTGGGCTAAGGATACATGCTTCTTACTTTTGGAGAGTAAATTGAGTTGGATAACATTCCATATTGATTGCTCTGTCGACGCATACATATCAAGCTACAATATGTAATGACCATGTAATTGGGTGCTTGTACAGCAAAAAAGAGCACAAAGGCATCGAAAGAAATCCATGTGTGTTCTGTTGTAAAATGTATTTTAATGTTCATTTTTTAAATGATGTTATCTAACAGAATGGACTCTTCTCCCTCTCTCTCCACAGAAGCAAGCTAAGTCCCTCCACCTGCCTAGCCAAGGCCCCGCCCTGTTGGACTCGATCTGCCGGGCGCGGCTCAAGCAACTGCGGAGTCCTCGCAGTCAGGCCCCCAAGGCCAAGTCATCCCATGTCTGCCTGCAGTGCCGGGCCTCCTACAAGGACTGTAACGGCCTCCTCATGCACCGCATCAGGCACATCGAGGGAAAGCACTGGCCCTGCCCTGTATGTACTGCAACTGGAAATCAAACTACTACTGTCTTTCTCCTACCCCCCTCTCCTACCCCCCACCCATGCTTCTACACCCACCCCTTCCCTAAACTCCTGCCCCTAGCCCCCTCATTCCTCACCTCTTTCCTATCCGCTGGTATTGAACACCCCCCCTGCAACTATGAACTGATATGGTAATGACCATCCCCCCTCTGCCTGGCCTGCAACTATGAACTGATCTGGTATTGAACTCCCTCTGCCTGGCCTGTAACTATGAACTGACATGGTATTGAACACCCTCCCTCCCCCCTCTGCCTGTCCTGTAACTGTGAACTGATATGGTATTGAACACCCCCCCCCCCCTCTGCCTGGCCTGTAACTGAACTGATATGGTATTGAATACCGCCCCACCCTCTGCCTGGCTTCTAACTATGAACTGATATGGTATTGAACCCCCTCCCCCCCGCCTGGCCTGTAACTTTGAACTGTTATGGTATTGAACACCCCCCCCCCTCCCCCCCCTGCCTGGCCTGTAACTATGAACTGATATGGTATTGATTCCCCCCCTCTGCCTGGCCTGTAACTTTGAACTGTTATGGTATTGAACACCCCCTCCCCCCCCCTCCCTCTGCCTGGCCTGTAACTATGAACTGATATGGTATTGAACACCCCCCCCCCCTCTGTCTGGCCTGTAACTATGAACTGATATGGTATTGAACCCATCCCCCCCCCCCCCCCCCCCTCTGTCTGGCCTGTAACTATGAACTGATATGGTATTGAACACCCCCCCCCCCCCCGCCCCCTCTGCCTGGCCTGTAACTATGAACTGATATGGTATTGAACCCCCCCCCCCCCCCCCCCCCCCCCCCCTCTGTCTGGCATGTAACTATGAACTGATATGGTATTGAACCCCCCCCCCCCCCCCCCTCTGTCTGGCCTGTAACTATGAACTGATATGGTATTGAACACCCCCCCCCCCTCCTCTGTCTGGCCTGTAACTATGAACTGATATGGTATTGAACACCCCCCCCCCCCTCCTCTGTCTGGCCTGTAACTATGAACTGATACGGTATTGATTCCCCCCCTCTGTCTGGCCTGTAACTATGAACTGATATGGTATTGAACACCCCCCCCCCCCCCCTCCTCTGTCTGGCCTGTAACTATGAACTGATACGTATTGATTCCCCCCCTCTGTCTGGCCTGTAACTATGAACTGATATGGTATTGAACACCTCCCCCCCCTCTGTCTGGCCTGTAACTATGAACTGATATGGTATTGAACACCCCCCCCCCCCTCTGTCTGGCCTGTAACTATGAACTGATATGGTATTGAACACCCCCCCCCCCCCGCCCCCTCTGCCTGGCCTGTAATAATGAACTGATATGGTATTGAACACCCCCCCCCCCCGCCCCCTCTGCCTGGCCTGTAACTATGAACTGATATGGTATTGAACACCCCCTTCTCTGTGTGTTGTAGCTGTGCAGTAAGACGTTCTTCAGGATGAGGAATGTGAAGGACCACATCCGGACCCATGACCAAAGGCTGTATAAGTGTCGCAGCTGTATGGCTGCATCCTGAGAGCTGACTGGGGAGGGAGGTGAGTGTCCCTCTTAAGGGCAAGACAAACCATAACCAACGTCGGCCGTGCTCAGTAGATCACCTGTTGGTGTCGACGAGCAGTGGCGACTCAACATGTAGAATAGTCGGGAAATGAACACAGAATGGCAGCTGATGTTCTGAAGTCGGAGGTGACATGACGGCCACCCGCTGCTTTTAACTGTTCGACTGGGGGCTTGTTTTGTCCTTTAAGTAAGTGTACAGTATGTCAGCACTGCTCCTATCACTGAAGTTTGCCTTTTCTGATTGAATTCCCGTCCGTTGGGCGTTGTCGGACTAACTCTCCAGTTCCCTAACTGTCCTGTTTGTGTTTTTAGGGTTGAAGCTGTCTACATTGACTGACGTGATGAAGAGAGTAGAGCACATTGTTGAACTGCAAGCTTGTACATGCAATGCGTCCATCACGTCCAAGCACAAGGCTCCCAGGAAAGATGTAATTACTATGACGTTGATTATTGTTATTTAAATAACCAAACTTAAATTCTTGTTTGCATTTTCAGTAGCTACAGGGGTTTCAACTTGAACTTTACACTCAGGGGGTGGGGCAACTGTGACGTCACTGTATTTAAATGGTTGACGACGTCACAGTTTATGTAAATGAGAAATGTGTAGAATGGAAATGACAAATGTATTATGACAATGATAATTATTACTACTATTGTTATTTCTATCATTATTTTTCTATGTATAGACTGAATCTTTGAGTGCACTTATACACGATATCACCAAAAGTATGTGGACACCCCTTCAAATTAGTGGATTCGGCTATTTCAGCCACACCTGTTGCTGACAGGTGTATAAAATCGAGCACACAGCCATGCAATCTCCATAGACAAATATTGGCAGTAGAATGGCCTTACTGAAGAGCTCAGTGACTTTCAAATCAAATTTTATTGGTCACATACACATGGTTAGCAGATGTTATTGCAGGTGCAGCGAAATTCTTGTGCTTCTAGATCCGACAATGCAGCAATATCAACAAGTAATCTAAAAATAAAAAAAATAAATACTGCATAGTTTCCTAAGGACTAGAAGCGAGGTGACCCCCTCTGTCGGCGCCATTTTGCTAAACGTTGCACCGTCATAGGATGCCATCTTTCCAACAAGTCAGTTTCTGCCCTGCTAGAGCTGCCCCAGTCAACTGTAAGTGCAGTTATTGTGAAGTGGAAACATCTAGGAGCAACAACGGCTCAGCCGTGAAGTAGTAGGCCACACAAGATCACAGAATATGACCGCTGAAGCACGTAAAAATTGTCTGTCCTCGGTTGCAACATTCAGTACCAAGTTCCAAACAACGTCAACACAAGAAATGTTCGTAGGGAGCTTCAACAAATGGGTCTCCATGGCCGAGCAGCCGCACGCACACAAGCCTAAGATCACCATGTGCAATGTCAAGTGTCGTCTGGAGTGGTGTAAAGTTTGCCGACATTGGACTCTGGAGCAGTGGAAACACGTTCTCTACAGTTTTTATTTAACTAGGCAAGTCAGTTAAGAACATATTCTTATTTACAATGACGGCCTAGGAACGGTGAGTTAACTGCCTTGTTCAGGGGCATGACGACAGATCTTTACTTTGTCAGCTCGGGGATTCGATCTAGCAACCTTTAGTTTACTGGCCCAATGCTCTAACCACTATGCTACCTGCTGCCCCGGATGGTGAATCACGCTTCAATCAATCAATCAAGTTTACTTTATATAGCCCTTCGTACATCAGCTAATATCTCCAAGTGCTGTACAGAAACCCAGCCTAAAACCCCAAACATCTAGTAATGCAGGTGTAGAAGCTTCACCATCTGGCAGTCCGGCGGACCAATCTGGGTTTGGGGGATGCCAGGAGAACGCTTCCTGCCCGAATGCATAGTGCAAACTGTAAAGTTTGGTGGGGGAGGAATAATGGTCTGGGATTGTTTTTCATGGTTCGGGCTAGGCCCCTTAGTTCCAGTGAAGGGAAATGTTAACGCTACAGCATACAATGACATTCTAGACGATTCTGTGCTTCCAACTTTGTGGCAACAGTTTGGGGAAGGCCCTTTCCTGTTTCAGCATGCCAATGCCCCCATGCACAAAGCGAGGTCCTTACAGAAATGGTTTGTTGAGATCGGTGTGGAAAAACTGGCCTGCACAGAGACCTGACCTCTGATCTTTGGTATGTATTAGAACACTGACTGCGAGCCAGGCCTAATCGCCCAATATCAGTGCCCGATCTCACTAATGCACTTGTGGCTGAATGGAAGCAAGTCCCTGCAGCAAAGTTCCAACATCTAGTGGAAAGCCTTCCCAGAAGAGTGGAGACTGTTATAGCAGCAAAGGGGGGACCATCAACTCCATATTAATGCCCACGATTTTGGAATGAGATGTTCGACGAGCAGGTGTCCACATACTTTTGGTCATGTAGTGGACCATAGCTTTGTTGTAAACCTAAGATTCAGTACATTGATGTAACGGAGGGGTAGCCGGAGAGTAGACGAGGCCCAGGTTTGAATACTTGAAAGTTCACTGGTGTGGAGATGGAGTGTCTGTTAAAGACGAGGAGGTATATTGGGTTTCTTCTACTGTCTTTGGTGTTTAGAGATGAGTTGACTAGTGTTTGTCTATGTATCGGTTCTCTCGTCTCACCTTCAGTTTGGGAAAGGGGGTTGGGAGGGCCCAATCACTAAAGGACCCCTACACCCTATGCACTTGTTGTGATTGGAGAGGATTTGATTGATATAAGCAATATGGAGAAACTTCCCTGTAGCAGATAAAAGGACACGGTAGATGTATTACCATATTGCTTATACCTGTCAAATCCACTCAGTTCTCCACAAGTGCAAAGGGTCTGGGGATGTATTTGGGATTGGGCCCATGAGTTGGCTAGTTGGGGGTAAGGGTCTGTTTCCTCCCGTTGTCTTTTCGAATGCTGCCTATGAAAGGGAAAACTGCCAGGTCTAAATGTGAATCTCTAAAATGTGTAATCAACATTACTGTCTCAATACTGATAAAATAAAAAAAAATTGGCTGTTTGGCCTTTTTTATATATAAGAACGTCCTTCATACTCAATGCAATGCGTGCACATACTATGGAGACATTGAATATGTTCCGAATTTCATTTTAAAAGTCAGATAATTCAGACGCTCTCCCTTTGGTTATCTATAAAAAGAAAAATATGAAATAAATTGTTGCCTTTAAAATGTTTGTCTTTTTTGTTTGAAATTCTAATAGTTTTTCACATATTTGATTCTCTCTTTGTATTATCTTGGAACTTTACAGTCTCATTCTTGAGCAATGCATGTTTGATAAATGCATCAGCTTGGACATATACACTGCTCAAAAAAATAAAGGGAACACTAAAATAACATATCCTAGATCTGAATGAATGAAATATTCTTATTAAATACTTTTTTCTTTACATAGTTGAATGTGCTGACAACAAAATCACACAAAAATGATCAATGGAAATCAAATTTATCAACCCATGGAGGTCTGGATTTGGAGTCACACTCAAAATTAAAGTGGAAAACCACACTACAGGCTGATCCAACTTTGATGTAATGTCCTTAAAACAAGTCAAAATGAGGCTCAGTAGTGTGTGTGGCCTCCACGTGCCTGTATGACCTCCCTACAATGCCTGGGCATGCTCCTGATGAGGTGGCGGATGGTCTCCTGAGGGACCTCCTCCCAGACCTGGACTAAAGCATCCGCCAACTCCTGGACAGTCTGTGGTGCAACGTGGCGTTGGTGGATGGAGCGAGACATGATGTCCCAGATGTGCTCAATTGGATTCAGGTCTGGGGAACGGGCGGGCCAGTCCATAGCATCAATGCCTTCCTCTTGCAGGAACTGCTGACACACTCCAGCCACATGAGGTCTAGCATTGTCTTGCATTAGGAGGAACCCAGGGCCAACCGTACCAGCATATGGTCTCACAAGGGGTCTGAGGATCTCATCTCGGTACCTAATGGCAGTCAGGCTACCTCTGGCGAGCACATGGAGGGCTGTGCGGCCCCCCAAAGAAATGCCACCCCACACCATGACTGACCCACCGCCAAACCGGTCATGCTGGAGGATGTTGCAGGTAGCAGAATGTTCTCCACAGCGTCTCCAGACTCTGTCACGTCTGTCACATGTGCTCAGTGTGAACCGGCTTTCATCTGTGAAGAGCACAGGGCGCCAGTGGCGAATTTGCCAATCTTGGTGTTCTCTGGCAAATGCCAAACGTCCTGCACGGTGTTGGGCTGTAAGCACATCCCCCACCTGTGGATGTCGGGCCCTCATACTACCCTCATGGAGTCCGTTTCTGACCGTTTGAGCAGACACATGCACATTTGTGGCCTGCTGGAGGTCATTTTGCAGGGCTCTGGCAGTGCTCCTCCTGCTCCTCCTTGCACAAAGGCGGAGGTAGCGGTCCTGCTGCTGGGTTGTTGCCCTCCTACGGCCTCCTCCACGTCTCCTGATGTACTGGCCTGTCTCCTGGTAGCGCCTCCATGCTCTGGACACTACGCTGACAGACACAGCAAACCTTCTTGCCACAGCTCGCATTGATGTGCCATCCTGGATGAGCTGCACTACCTGAGCCACTTGTGTGGGTTGTAGACTCCGTCTCATGCTAGCACTAGAGTGAAAGCACCGCCAGCATTCAAAAGTGACCAAAACATCAGCCAGGAAGCATAGGAACTGAGAAGTGGTCTGTGGTCACCATCTGCAGAACCACTCCTTTATTGGGGGTGTCTTGCTAATTGCCTATAATTTCCACCTGTTGTCTATACCATTTGCACAACAGCATGTGAAATGTATTGTCAATCAGTGTTGCTTCCTAAGTGGACAGTTTGATTTCGCAGAAGTGTGATTGACTTGGAGTTACATTGTGTTGTTTAAGTGTTCCCTTTATTTTTTTGAGCAGTGTATATTCAAAACCTTAGGCATTCACTACGATAAACATAGTATTATGAGTGTTCTACTTATTTTAGGCACATCATCATGGTCTTACTAACCATACACTATTTCCTCTGCTAATCCCAAGAGTTAGGAGGAGCGAAGAAATGCTGGAATCCACCAGTGACGGTCGCTAATCCATTTATAGTGCCCACACAGCATATAGACAGCATCCGCTTCTCATTAAAACATAATGTCACAGACGTATTCAGATAGATAATGTATGTTACCATGACTCATGTACACCAAGGACATTAGCAAACAGTACTTAATATACCACAAGATGGCAGCCAATACTAGGTAGTGAGAATTGGCCGGTGGTGATGTGGGTACCTCTGCAAAATGACTAAGGGCTCAATTCAGTCTGTATCGTTGAAGCATTACAGGTTGCTCAATAGAAATGTAAAGGTAATTTCTGATTGAGCTGACATGTGCCGCGTTTACCGTGAACGCAGTCTTTGCTAACCCGCGTTAGCGGAGTCTGCATTCACGGTAAACGCTCGCTAACCCACGTTAGCGGAGACTGCATTCACGGTAAACGCTCGCTAACCCATGTTAGAGGAGACTGCATTTACGGTAAATACTCGCTAACCCGCGCTAGGGGAGACTGCATTCATAGTAAACTCTGTTAATGTTGGCCCAATCGGGGATTGTCTTTAAATTTCAATCACGCTGTAATGCTGAAATTCCACAATACGGATTGCATAGAGCCGTAAATCAGTGGTAACTTTTTCAGCGGGGACCCCATTTTTCCCCCCGAGAATTTCTCCCGACCCTACCCCACCACACCCCAAATCTAATGTCACAAACTTAAAATCAGTAAATGTATATTTCTACATCAACAAATAACCTTCAATTCATTGCATTTCATCTCTTATCAAAATTAAAAGATACCAATAAATAAAGTTTCTCAATAAATTTCATTTTTCCAAATGATCTCTCTCAAAAACTTTCCGCGACCCCACTGCAGTTCACCCGACCCCGACTGCATCTTCTACAATCTTCTAAATGGCCCCTGTAGGTCTGAATGGTTTGGATAGGTGTATGTGTCAGTTATATGGTCGTAGCTAATAGACAACATACATACACCAACCCAGTTCTTCGAAGGGCCATCAAGAAGTGTCTACAGCTAAGGGGTTACTTCAGACTGGGTATCAGACAGTATCAGCAACATAGTCAGCCATCACCAATTGGATATGAGTGAGTAGTTTATGTGTGTAATGTAAACAGCATTGCATGTTTATGAACATATTCACCTCCATTATCATGTTGCAACCATACCAGGGAAGGGACAGCATAGCGTGCAAAACTGTTTATAAAATTCTTAGTTAATTTCCTCTTGATAACAGCCCATCACACTTTACTATTGTCTATTTACTATTGTCTATTTACTATTGTCTATGGCACTATGGGCCCTTGTCTAAAGTAGTGCACTATACTCTTAAGTATACAAAATATGCTCTTTCCATGACATAGACTGACCAGGTGAATCCAGGTGAAAGCTATGATCCCTTATTGATGTCACCTGTTAAATCCACTTCAATCACTGTAGATGAAAGGGAGGAAACAGGTTAAATAAGGATTTTTAAGCCTTGATACAATTGAGACATTGTGTATGTGTGCCATTCAGGGGGTGAATGGGCAATACAAAATACTTAAGTGCCTTTGAACGAGGTATGGTAGGTGACAGGCACACTGGTTTGTGTCAAGAACTGCAACGCTGCTGGGTTTTTCTCAACAGTTTCCCGTGTGTATCAAGAATTGTCTACCACCCAAAGGACATCCAGCCAACTTGACAAAACTGTGGAAAGCATTTGTATTTGTATTTATTATGGAACCCCTTTAGCCCCATTAGCTCTTCCTGGGTCCAACAAAAATGAAGGCAGTAACATACATTATAATAATAAAAATGAACATTAAAATACATTTTACAACAGATTTCACAATACATTGTGTGTTTCCTCCATCCACTACTCTACTAATACACACTATCCAGGTGTACGTGTGTGTGTTTGTACCTGTGTGTGTGACTCTTCACAGTCCTCGCTGTTCCATAATATGTATTTTTATCTGTTTTTTAAAATCGGTTTTTACTGCTTGTATGACTTACTTGATGTGGAATGAAGTTCCATGTAGCCATGGCTCCAGTTGTGTGAAGTACTTAAGTAAAAGTACTTGAAAGTACAACTTAAGTAGTTTTTTAGGGTATCTGTACTTTACTATTTAAATGTGTTTTACTTCAATATATTCCTAAAAAAAAATCATGTACTTTTTACTTCATACGTTTTCCCTGACACCTAAAAGTAATTGTTACATTTTGAATGCTTAGCAGGACAGGAAAATTGTCAAATTCACACACTTATCAAGAGAACATCTCTGGTCATCCCTACTACCTCTGATCTGGCGGACTCACTAAACACATGCTTCGTTTGTAAATTATGTCTGAGTGTTGGAGTGTGCCCCTGGCTATCCGTAAATAAAATCAAAATGATGCCGTCTGGTTTTCTTAATATAAGGAATTTGAAATTATTCATACTTTACTTTTGATACTTAAGTGTATTTAAAACCAAATACTTTTAGACTTTTACTCAAGTAGGATTTTACTGGGTGACTTTTACTTGAGTCATTTTTTATTAAGGTATCTTTCCTTTTACTCAAGTAGGACATTTGGGTACTTTTTACACCACTACATGACTCTATGATGTACTGTGCACCTCCCATAGTCTGTTCTGAACTTGGGAACTGTGAATAGACCTCTGGTGGCATGTCTTGTGGGATATGCATGGGTGTCTGAGCTGTGTGCCAGTACTTTAAACAGACAGTTCAGTGCATTCAACATGTCAATACTTCTTACAAAAACAAGTAGTGATGAAGTCAATCTCTCCTTTACTTTGAGCCATGAAAGATTGACATTTATATTATTAATGTTAGCTCTACGTGTACATTTAAGGGCCAGCCATGCTTCCTTATTCTGGGCCAGTTGTAATACACGACTGGGCAGCTCTTTGGTAAGTGTAGCAGTGATTTCACTCGCTGTAGTAGCTGACGTGTATAGTGTGGAGTCATCCGCATACATAGACACATGGACACATTGGAGTCAACATGGGCCAGCATTCTTGTGGAACACAGGAGGTTGGTGGCACCTTAATTGGGGTGAATGGACTCGTTCTTATGACTGGAGTGGAATCAATGGAATGGTAACAAATACATCAAACACATGGTTTCCAGGTGTTTGATGCTATTCAATTTGCGCCGTTCCAGCCATTATTATGAGCTGCCCTCCCCTCAGCAGCCTCCTGTGCTGTGGAACGCTTTCGACACCTTATAGAGTCAATGCCCTGACGAACTGAGACTGTTCTGAGGACAAAAAGGGAGTGAAACTAAACATTAGGAAGGTGTTCCTAATGTTTGATATATTCAGTGTATAGGGAATAGGGTACCATTTGGAACATAGTCATATGTGTTCCATCTCCTTAGAATTAGCGATCACCGATTTCACCAGTTTCCCCAGAAATTCAAGTCACTCAATAGCCATGCCCCTGGGTTAAAATAAGCAGTGACTTGTGTTAAAAGTAGTATAAAACTTTGGGAAGACGAACCAGCTGAAACTGGGTAGACAAACCAGCTGATACTGTGGGAAGACGGTGAGGATGACGGTGGTCTCGAACAATCGGGCTCCCAGAGGTGAAGGAGATCGTTTAGATCTCGGGGGACCAGAGTGTGAGAAGATCAACAACGGGAACGGGGGAAGGAAAGGCGTATGTTGAGACGACAGCCCCATTCCCCAAGGTGGAGTCTGGCCTTGACGACAACACCATTGCATGGTATATTTAACAGATTGAAAGATCATTATATTTTTAGCTTTTATGGTAACTTTCCACAACTGTGATGACTCTATGGCAGTACTGTACCGTGTAAAGCTCCTATTATATGTTGCTGATTGTGTCATAACAAATGGCTACCGGTACATAACATCTTGTATTATTGTGTTAACAGAGATCCATATGAATATGCATATTGTGATGAAATGGGAGGGAATGTTTGTGTTAGGACATAGACAAACACATTAGCATGATACACTTCCACACTCCATCCCCAGGTGGTGCGGGAGGATTTTCCAGTCATCTGGTGATTCTTAGTAACTATACTGTTCTCTTTTAAGTAGAAACAATAATCAATATAAGTTTAAACATTAGACATGTGTAAACAGAATGAAGGCTGAGCCCATGTGAGTGTACAAAGCTGGATCAACATCAAATTGACCATTGGACATGTAAAAAACAGAATGTAAGCAGAATCTGTGTGGATTAGGCAAGGCAAACCAACAAAACGTGTCTGGTCTGGGCCATGTCTGATCTTGTGAAAGCTACTGGACACGCACATGGGTTAATCATACATAGACATCATCGGTCTGAACTTTTGAAGACCTTTGGACAGGAACATTAGCTAATCAGTGATAGGCACAAGTAGGAGTATGCATGTCACGCCACCAATAGAATCTATGCCCCAATGTCTGAGCCAATAAGAGAATAAAAACTAAGTAAGACAACAAGATTCGTAAAGTGGAGTGATGACGTCATGTAAGGGTAAGACTTTATAAAAACCAAGCACTAAGAATGAAGATTCAGTTCTTCCATGGAATTGCTCAGCTTTGTTACTCTCTGTAATAAAGTCTACATGAATTCACAAGCTCCGGTATCTGAGAAGTATTTGAGTCAATATTTTCCACAACATAAATGGCGAGCTTAGCCAGGAGTGGCTACAGGGACCAGTGGACGGTGACGCTTTTGTAGCTGACAACGGTTCTTCTGGGCAGTGTCACAAACGGGTGGCCACCCAACTATTACAGGTAAGCTTGTTCTTGCTATAGTTGAATGTTTGTGTGATTTGCTTCGGGAGTTCTGACTCGGCGATAGGAGCACCACGTCGGTCTCTCCAAATTTCTGAATGAACCAAGTGATACTGTGAGCTTTTGATTTCAATAACTGCATGCATGCTTAAGCTTTGGGGGGTTTAAAATAGTTATTTATAGGCATTTGTGTGGATTTGGTGTATAGGGGGTTGTGTGCCTTACTGGTGTCAGATGGTTCGGTGGGGTGGGGCTATTCACTTGCTCCGGTGGACTGTCCAATGGACCTGCGTGGGTGGTCTGTTTGGGAAGGGATTGTCCTGTTTCTATTCGGCCGGGCACATCTGTTTTCAGGACTTGTCTGGGCTTGTGCGCAAACATATCCCATTCAACTTGATCAGGTGGTTCGAGTTGGGTGTGTGATTCAGGTTACCCCTCTCACCGGACCGTTCATCTGGGGAACTTGTCCAGTCTGGTTGGTGCGTCTGTTTGCCCCGATCGGCTGATCCCGCTTGGCCCGGTGTGGGACAGCGGCTGCCTGTCCATATTGTAGACACAAATAAAAAGTTAAAACCTATGATACCACTCCGATATAATTAGTGGAGGACTGCATGGATAGGTAATTTATGATACCTCTCTAAAGAAATAGAGGTCTGCTTGGATAAATGTGTAGGGCGTGATAGGACTTTGATCCGATTTGGCGAAGCTCCTATCATAAAAAAATCCTGTGATACCGCTCCGATAGAATTAGTGGAGGGCTGCTTGGATAGGTCATTTATGATACCGCTCTAAAGAAATAGAGGTCTGCTTGGATAAATGTGTAGGGCCCGATTTGACAAGGTCCTATTGTAAAATAAATCCTGCGAATAATGCTCCGTCTGGCTAATCGGGGGTCTGTGATTAGTAGGTCATTCGTGATACCGCTCTGGGAAGGAGGTCTGCTTTGACTTATGAATAGGGGATGATGGGACTTTGACACGATTTTGCAAAGCTCCCATCATACAATAAAATCCTATATAATAACATCTCCCTGTATGAGGAAGTGCACCAAGCTAGGCTAGAAGCTGCATGTCGTTTTAGGTCAAACGTAGTATGTGTGAGTGAATGTGAATAAAAGCCTGAATGAAAGTGAATAAAAGCCTGAATGAGTAAAGTCTCCCTGTGTTGTGGAAGTGTATCGGGTTAGGCTAAAACTGCAGGTTCTTTTAGGTAAAACGTAGTTTGTAAGAGTGTGTGTGTGGACGTTGCCTGTCCTGAGTGAGGGGGATTGCGCAACCTTCCTGTGATATCAACTGAGTGTGGCATCTAGTCCTCACTAGGAAAGGAGAATGTAAATAATTAATGGAACTGTGTAAAGATAGGAGATTGACAAAATAGTATGTTGAATAACTATCCTTGCATACGGAGCGATTATTAATTTCTCAATAGGGGGTGCTGTTGGCACTTTGTAATAATTTCGTTCCCAAATTAAACTGCCTCGTACTCAATTTTTGCTCGTACAATATGCATATTATTATTACTATTGGATAGAAAACACTGTCTAGTTTCTAAAACCGTTTGAATTATATCTGTGAGTAAAACAGAACTGAATTTTCCTATGAGGATGTGAGAATGCTGAAATCTGCCGGCTGTTCTGAGATCCGTTTATAAATCTGCCTGTCTTCTATTGGTTGAGATGCACTGCATACGCCTTCCCCTGGATGTCAGCGAATAGTGAGAATTGAAATGGTGTTGCTAGGCAGATCTGAGAGCTTATAAATCGGCTAGCAACGTGGGGTCCGTCCTTTGTTCTCTTCGCCAGGACGCAGAAAGGACCTCTGGCTGTCGTTCTAGAAAGCTCCCGTTATAGCCCTTAGATATATCCGGCTCTGTTTTTATTCGATATAGGTGTTAAAGACATCATAATGTTGTTATATTAAACCAGTATATCAGTTTATATCAGTATATTGCGATTTTCGGATATTTATTAGTGCTGCGTTTTAGTGAGTTGGGCAGTCTTTGCCACATGGCTAATGTTTACTGCTAATTCGAACGTTGAAGACGACAATCTACAACTGAGCAACGATTACTTTGGACAAAGGACACCTTGCCCAAGATTCTGATGGAAGCTCATCAAATAGTAAGAACTATATATGATGTTAATTCGTTGTTCTGTTGAAAAATGTTAAACTCATATTCCGCCATTAATCTCGGTGCGGTCTCGCTTTAACGCACGCTGTATGTCGTAGTAACGTTAATTTTAAAAATCTAACACAGCGATTGCATTAAGAATTAATGTATCTTTCATTTGCTGTCCAACCTGTATTTTTTAGTCAAGTTTAGGATTAGTTACTGATTAGACTAGGTGCCTCTCCCAAGATTTCTCCCGACATATTGTTGGCAGCTTGGCTACTTTTCTCATTGTATAACCACGATTTGTGCCGCTAAATATGTGTAACGGATGTGAAATGGCTAGCTAGTTAGCGGGTAAGCGCTAGTAGCGTTTCAATCAGTTACGTCACTTGCTCTGAAACCTAGATGTAGGGTTTCCCCTTGCTCTGCAAGGGCCGCGGCTTTTGTGGAGCAATGGGTAACGACGCTTCGTGGGTGACTGTTGTTGATGTGTGCAGAGGGTCCCTGGTTCGCGCCCGAGGTCGGGGCGAGGGGACATACTAAAGTTATACTGTGACATTGATGCTGTTGACCCGGATCACTGGTTGCTGCGGAAAAGGAGGAGGTTGAAAGGGGGGTGAGTGTAACGGATGTGAAATGGCTAGCTAGTTAGCGGGTACGCGCTAGTAGCGTTTCAATCAGTTACGTCACTTGCTCTGAATCCTAGATGTGGTGTTGCCCCTTGCTCTGCAAGGGCCGCTGCTTTTGTGGAGCGATGGGTAACGACGCTTCGTGGGTGTCAGTTGTTGATGTGTGCAGAGGGTGCCTGGTTCGCGCCCGGGTCGGGGCGAGGGGACGGTTTAAAGTTATACTGTTACATATGCACATTTTCGAACAAACTCTATATGTATTGTGTAATATGATGTTATAGGACTGTCATCTGAAGAAGTTTGAGGTTAGTGAAAAAATTAATATATTTTGCTGGTTTATTCGTTATCGCTATTGTTGGCCTGAATCAATGCTGTTGTGTGGTTGGCTATTGTAGTAAGCTAATATAATACTATATTGTGTTTTCGCTGTAAAACACTTAAAAAATCTGAAATATTGGCTGGATTCACAAGATCTTTGTCTTTCATTTGCTGTACGCTGTGTATTTTTCATAAATGTTTTATGATGAGTATTTAGGTAATACACGATGGTCTCTGTAGTTATTCTAGTTGCTTTGGTGAGAGTTGTGATGGTGGCTGCAATGGTAAACTATGATTTATACCTGAAATATGCAAATTTTTCTAACAAAACATATGCTATACAATAAATATGTTATCAGACTGTCATCTGATTTAGTTGTTTCTTGGTTAGTGGCTATTTATATCTTGATTTGGTTGAAATTGTGATAGCTACCTATGCAGGAAAAAAATGGTGGGAAAAAAAAGTTGTGTCTTTTGCTATCGTGGTTAGCTAATAGATTTACATATTGTGTCTTCCCTGTAAAACATTTTAAAAATCAGAAATGATGGCTTGATTCACAAGATGTGTATCTTTCATCTGGTGTCTTGGACATGTGATTTAATGATATTTAGATGCTAGTATTTACTTCTGACGCTATGCTAGGCTATGCTAGTCAGCTTTTTTACTGATGGGGGTGCTCCCGGACCCGGGATTGTGATGAAGTAGAAGTTAAACAATTGTTAACCTGTCTAGGATCAGCGTGGCGCTAGCGGCACACCCCCCCCCCCCCCACTGAAAAACCAGTGCCGCGAAATTCAAAAAAAATATTTTTTTTAAATATTTAACTTTCACACATTAAAGTCCAATACAGCTAATGAAAGACACAGATCTTGTGAATCCAGTCAACATGTCCGATTTTTAAAATGTTTTACAGGGAAGACACAATATGTAAAGATGTACATCTATTACCTAAAAACACATTAGCATAATCCACCATCTTTTATTTGTCCACCAACACCAGTAGCCATCACCAATTCGGCTAAACTAAGATATTTATAGCCCCTAACCAACAAAAAAACTCATCAGATGACAGTCTGATAACATATTTATGGTATGGGATAGGTTTTGTTAGAAAAAAGTGCATATTTCAGGTAGATGGCATAGGTTACAATTGCACCCACCGTCACAAATGGACTAGAAAAACTACATTGAGCAACGTGTTTACCTACTTACTAATCATCAAACATTTCGTAAAAATACACAGCATACACGAATCGAAAGACACAGATCCTGTGAATACAGACAATATTTCAGATTTTCTAAGTGTCTTACAGCGAAAACACAATAAATCGTTATATTAGCATAGCACATAGCACATAGCAGCCCAGCATTGATTCTAGCCAAAGTGGGCGATAACGTCAACATCGCCAAAAATATATTAATTTTTTCACTAACCTTCTCAGAATTCTTCAGATGACACTCCTGTAACATCATATTACACAATCCATATAGAGTTTGATCGAAAATGTTTATATTTAGCCACCAAAATCATGGTTAGACAATGTGAAATGTAGCTCAGCTGGTCAGAAAATGTCCTTGCGCCACTTAGACAGTGATCTACTCTTATACATAAATACTCATAAACGTGACTAAAAAATATAGGGTGGACAGGGATTGATAGACAATTTAATTCTTAATACAATTGCGGAATTACATTTTTTAATTTATCCTTACTTTTCAATACAGTTTGTGCCAAGCGAAGCTACGTCAAAAAACATGGCGTCCTAAGCCACAAAAATGTTTCGATAGAAACACGATTTATCATAATAAAAATGTCCTACTTTGAGCTGTTCTTCCATCAGTATCTTGGGCAAAGGATCCTTTCTTGGGAGTAATCGTCTTTTGGTGGAAAGCTGTCCTCTTGCCATGTGGAAATGCCAACTGCGTTCGGGATGAATTGAAAGCGTGCCCAGCTATTCACAGCGTTAAAGAAATAAATGTCCCAAAATCGCACTAAACGGATATAAATTGCTATAAAACGCTTTAAATTAACTACCTTATGATGTTTTTAACTCCCATAACGAGTAGAAACATGACCCGAGTAATATTACCCCCTTCACTAATGCTTGGAACAGGTGCGGGCCGGTGTCCTCTAGGCGCATGACGCAGCTCCAAAAGAATGACTAGCCTCAGGGTTTTTTCATTTGTAGTGCCTGTGAACGCGCAATCGACCCCATTGAAATCGTCATCACGTAAAGGCATCCAGGGGAAGACGTAAGCAGTGTCTGTATAGTCATAGCAATAACAGTGCCCTTTTAACTGACTTCAGAACAGTGGCCAACATTTCTGAAATCTGACTCCATGTCAGGGAAATTGCTGTAGAATGGGCTCTGTTCCACTTAGAGACAAAATTTCAACTCCTATAGAAACTATAGACTGTTTTCTATCCAATAATAATAATAATATGCATATTGTACGATCAAGGATTTTGTGGGAAGCCGTTTCAAAAATTACCCAATTAGCATAAATAGTCTCAACAGCGCCCCCATCCTCAACAGGTTAAACGAGGAGTATAAAGTATATACTGGGGTAGAGGAGTATAAAATACAGAGAAACATAGCTATATTATACGGTTGAAATAAATCTATGCTGTTAGAACATATAACGGTAATAGATTCATAAAGGACAGTACGCTTGCATGGTTTATAGTAGCACCTCCTAGAGGCATTTAATAACATGGATAAACAGTAGGAGGAAACAGAGTGTGGTTAAGCACTCCATAGCTTAACGGTCACTCTAGAAAATATAGCCCAGGAGGGACAGGAGTGTAAGCGAATAGGAGAAAGATTGGTTTTAAATAGGTGAATAGCACAATAAAAATAACTAAGACAGCATAGATAGTGCGGATATTATAGGAAGCTAAAAGAATAACTAGACAACAAATAAAAATGTGAAAGTAAGGATATCAGTAGCAATAGTACAAGAATGAAATAGAAAAAAGAAATACTGAGAATGTTTAAAGGAGAAGGATTGTTGAAAAGTATAAAGAAAGCAAAAGGAATGTTGAAGAAGGACAATGAAAAGTCAGACAGGTAGAAGGTGGAAAAACCTCCACCATACACCAGTGGGTAATACCCCATGGTGTTTGGAGTTGTGGAAATAAAGAGAGAAATAGAGGTGAAAGATGATAAGGAGACTCTCTCTGTGCCCTCTTAGGTAAAAGAAAAGAACCTGGAAATGACAGGGGAGACTGAGCAAGGTGCAGGAAGGAACCCAGAAAAGTTGAACTGTTCTGAAAGATTATGTTCTGAAAGATTATGTGGAAATAGAAAGACAAGTGTGAATGGTTTTGGTAACTATTCTAGTGTCAGAACAAACTCTGATTAATTTAAGGGAATAGATGTAGAGTGAAGTGGTGAAGTGAAGGTAAACAAAAAGACAGAAAATAACATTTATTAAGAATTGCCTGATGTATTTTCTACATTAGGCACATTACAGGTTCATCTTAAAATAATAGATGTTTAATGAGTGTGAAGCAGTGGTTAGTGATAAAAATATAGTCATTGGTAAGGAGGATTGATGTAAACGTGATGAGTGTTGACAGCATGTGAATGGTAATATGTTATTAGTACCTTTTTATAGCACTCTTAACGATGCAATATTTTAGTAATTTGAAAAGCTGAGGAATCAATACAAGGTTAAAGGATGAGTAGAGGGATTGAACCTTGAGATTGTAAAAAAAGATTAGCTGCGGTTGAAAGCAAGCAGGTAGTGAGACATTTGAAGTAGAAGTATGAGAAACATTCTTTGACAGTTGTTGATTATTGTTGCTTGGTTTTATAGTTAGGTAACACCAGTGAATTTGAGCAGGAAGCTAATGTATTATAAAATTATAATCTGTTTCCATTACGTGGAGCAGTGTCCAGTAATACAAGCAGAATGAAATAAGTATTGACTGCCAAGCTGATAAGACAGCACCAACTTTTGAAGGTTATACATTTGTTAAACAACAGTTTGTATTTTACTAAACTAATGCAACAGGTTAAACTGATAGGATTACTGGAAAGGGGCTCTGGGATTGTTTACTTCAAAATGGGGTCAATTCCACTTAATGGAACAATGTATTATCTGATGGGTCTTGAGTAGAATTCTTGCTTCCAGGAAAAATGGAAGTCCAATACAGTGTGTATGTTAATTAAGGGAGACCATGTGTTATGAATTTTATGAATAATGACTAAATCATGTATACCTTTAACGTAGAACTATAACTAACAGAATTCTACCCTGTCATTGTATGATTGTATGAAATTTATTAGAATTATACATCTATAAATCTGATGTGTGTAGTTTTAGTCAGAATTAGAACAAGGACTTATTGTTCCTTTTTAGTATGTAAGCAGGGTGCAAGTGTGAGACAAATGATAAGAGGAGCTGTCGACAGACAAGCTGTACTACTGTGTTCATTACAGGACATTCTGTCCCCACCCAGGGAGGGGAGAGACCTTGGGCTTGTAGTAGATTGTATAACAGGTGGCAGACAATGTATGAGAAGGAGAAGACTTGTGAACTATATTGTCATTGTCTCGGAGAGGAGGAGGGACATTTATGATGAAATGTGCGGTATATAGACCAATGTACAGGAAATGAATAGCAGAGCTCTCGTAAATAAACATTCATGACTATTGTAGACTGGCCTCTCTCTGTTTTCATTTCTATCAGTATCCTACAAATCCCGATATAGCAGACTGAGTAGTTTAATTGAATTGGTTAATGAACATGAGAACAAAATTCTCATAACACCATGTCTAAAACAACTTTTTATTCGATGCCTAGGATCAGATATCACTGATTTCTTCAGCTGAGAAATTGACTACATTTTCAATAGGAAGAAGTATTACATTTAGAATGGTTAACAGGAGCAATCTAAGGTGAAACAGATATGAAATGTGTTGATTGGAAATTGGTCTATTAACAATACCAGAATATTTGTACATGATTATGACAGACCAATCATATAATATCATATGGGTGTGTATTGTGACTAAGGGTAGTGCATGCTAAATAACGTATGGGAAGGCCTGGCCATTTCTGTTTATTTTTGACATGTGGTTTAACACACATACACCAGCACTCACACACCATTTACTGGTTATGAATATGGGTTAGTGGTGTTGACAATGTGGGGTTTATTTTGGATGGGGTCTTTTCAATTCAATTTCAAAATGGGTATTCAGAAGAATGGAAATGTTTTTGAAGGATATTTAAAGTTTCGGAAGGTCAGGGAAAGAAGAGGGAGAGGAAATATTTTAATGGTGTCGATTACTTTCCTATGAGACTGTTATGGATTTTATGTATAATGACTAAATGATGTATACGTTTAAAGTAATGATAGGACTAACTAACAGAATTCTACCCTGTCTCTGTATAATGATTTGAATGTTTGTGCAGAGGAAAAGAGGAACTGTGGACAGACAACTTGTGACAGACAACTTGTGACCACTGTGAAACTGATAACAGGAAGAAAGTCTCCCCACCCAGGGAGTGTCACGTTCTGACCATAGTTCTTTTGCGTTTTCTTTGTTTTAGTGTTGGTCAGGACGTGAGCTGAGTGGGCATTCTATGTTGTGTGTCTAGTTTTCCCGTTTCTATGTTTGGCCTGATATGGTTCTCAATCAGAGGCAGGTGTTAGTCATTGTCTCTGATTGGGAACCATATTTAGGTAGCCTGTTTTGTGTTGGGTTGGTTGTCTTCTGTCTTCGTGTGTCTGCACTAGACAGAACTGTTTCGGTTTTTCACATTTGTTGTTTTGTATTTTGTAGTGTTCACATTTTTTTGTCTTTATTAAACATGATGAACACTAACCACGCAGCGCTTTGGTCCTCTCCTTCGTCCACAGAAGAAAGCCGTTACAGAACCACCCACCAAAAAAGGACCAAGCAGAGTGGTAACGGGCAGCAGCAGCAGCGGCCGAAATCTCAGGACTCCTGGACATGGAAGGAGATTTTAAACGGAGAAGGACCTTGGGCACAGGCTGGGGAATATCGCCGCCCCAAAGTAGAGCTGGAGGCAGCGAAAGCTGAGCGGCGGCGATATGAGGAGGCAGCGCGACAGGTACGAGAGGCAGCCCCAATTTATTTTTTGGGGGGAGGCACACCGGGAGTGTGGCTAAGCCATGTAGCAGACCTGAGCTCACTCCTCGTTCTTATTATAAGCAGCGCGTTACTGGTCAGGCACCGTGTTATGCGGTTAAGCGCACGGTGTTGCCAGTACGTGCCCATAGCCCGGTGCGCTATAGGGCAGCCCCCCGAAAGTGTCATGTGAGTGTGGGCATCCAGCCAGGGCGTATTGTGCCTGCTCAGCGTGTCTGGTCTCCGGTATTCCGTTTTGGTCCAGGGTATCCAGCGCCGGCTCTGCGTGCTGTGTCTCCGGGGCGCTGGGAGGGTGCAGTGCGTCCTATGCCTGCGCTCCGCTCGTGCCGGGCAAATGTGGGAGTGGAGCCTAAGGGAGAGGTGCGTGTAGTAGGCACTAGATCTCCAGTGCTCACCCACAGCCCGGTTCAACCTGTGCCTGCACTCTGGAGGGTCCGGGCTAGAGTAGTATTCCAGCCTGGGGGAGTGGTGCCAAGGCTGCGCACCAGAGCTCCGGTGCTCCCCCACAGCCCGGTCCTTCAGGTGCCTCCTCCTAACACCAGGCCTCTGGTAGGTCTCCACAGCACCAGGCTGTCTCTTCGTCTCCTCCCTACAGGTGTGCCCGTCTGTCTAGCGCCGCCTGAGCTGCCCGTCTGCCCAGCGCCGTTTGAGCCGCCCATCTGCCCAGCGCCATCTGAGCCGCCCGTCTGCCCAGCGCCATCTGAGCCGCCCGTCTGTCCAGCACCATCTGAGCCGCCCGTCTGTCCAGCGCCATCTGAGCCGCCCGTCAGTCAGGAGCCGCCAGAGCCGCCCGTCAGTCAGGAGCCGCTTGAGCCGCCCGCCAGTCAGAAGCCGCCAGAGCCGCCCGCCAGTCAGGAGCCGCCAGAGCCGCCCGCCAGTCAGGAGCCGCCAGAGCCGCCCGCCAGTCAGGAGCCGCCAGAGCCGCCCGCCTTTATTAAACATGATGAACACTAACCACGCTGCGCATTGGTCCTCTCCTTCGTCCACAGAAGAAAGCCGTTACAGGGAGGGGAAAAACCGTTAGGCTTGCAGTAGATTATGTAAAATGTTGCAGAATATGATAAGCAATGTATGTGTTGGAATAAACTTTGAAACTGCATTGTCATTGTTAGAGAGGAGGAGGGGCATTTATGACGAAATGTGAGGTATATAAACCTATGTGCATGGTATGATTGGCGGAGCTCTCGGGAATAAACATTCTGACTATTGTGACTGGCCTCTGTCTTTCATTTCAACCAGAACCTTACAAACTCTGGGCTACAGACAGAGTATTTAATTGAAGTTCAGTTTATGAACCTTGGGAACATAATTCCCTTAACAGAGACCTGAGGTAGGATTAAATGATTAAATTAATGAAAAACACCAGTCTCTATTCAAATCGTAACATTACTTTGACATTCTATTATTTCGTTAGGAAATTATATAGAGTTGTCATCTAAACTGACTAGTTATTTGAATATGTTTATTTTTTATTTAACATGTTGTTTTTGAATCACGTGTTCAAAGGGAAAATGACCAGTTCCCTGGGGTCATGGTCTTTGGGTAAATATACAAATATACTTTGTTCAGTCTGCATATATGTTAACATGGGATGACAGTTACTCTAAATGGTTTGTGATATATGTATTGATGATTTCATTTATACATTTTTTTCAATACATATTTCACCAGATTGGGATTTATGGAGTGTGGGATTCTAGGAGGGGTGAGGGCTATAACTTCATGATCTGGTAACTCTTCTGAGAGGTCGCCAGTAGAATAAAGGAGTTATCATGGAAGGTGATGTCAGATTGTGTCTTAATGCATGGTAGGAATAATTTGACCACAAACAGTGTGTGTAAACCTCAAAGCCCTCCCTAACTGGTTGGAGAAAGAGCGACAGTGACTTTTAGCACTTCTGAGTCTACACACTGCCAACAGTTTGGACTAAAGTTTGCATTGAGTTACTGATCTTTCATTACCAGGCCACTCATGACAGGAAAACAGGGACAAAGGGGGCTGTAATGAGAATAGTTATTACTTGTACTACAAGTTTTATTTTTTATTTTATAAATGTACATTTTGATAGGGATGAGGTGTGCTAAATTGAGAAGTTTGGGTTTGAATTAAAGTAAGCACTAAGGACTGTTTGTAACGGCAGCCTTCCTCCTCTTCACGAGAAGAGAAGGTGTAGCAGGGATCGGACCAACACGCAGCGTAGCCAGTGCTCAACATGTTTATTTAACAATAACGTGAACACTTACAACAATACAAAATAACAAAATGTGGCAAACCGATACAGCCCTATCTGGTGCAGAGAAAAAACACAAAGACAGGAAACAACCACCCACAAACCCCAACACAAAACACCTGCCTCTGATTGAGAACCATATTAGGCCAAACATAGAAACAGACAAACTAGACACACAACATAGAATGCCCACCCAGCTCACGTCCTGACCAACACTAAAACAAGCAAAACACACAAGAACTATGGTCAGAACGTGACAGTACCCCCCTCCTGAGGTGCGGACTCCGAACGCACCCCCTAAAACTCTAGGGGAGGGTCTGGGTGGGCATCTGTCCGCGGTGGCGGCTCCGGCGCTGGACGAGGACACCACTCCCCAATTGTCTTTGTCCCCCTCCTTAGCGTCCTTTGAGTGGCGACCCTCGCCTCCGACCTTGGCCTAGGAACCCTCACAAAGGGCTCCATCAGACTGAGGAGACAGCTCCGAACCGAGAGGTAGCTCCGGACTGAATGGCAGCTCCGGACTGGAGGGCGGCTCATGACTGGCGGGCGGCTCATGACTGGAGGGCGGATCATGACTGGCGGGCGGCTCATGACTGGCGGGCGGCTCATGACTGGCGGGCGGCTCATGACTGGCGGGCGGCTCATGACTGGCGGGCGGCTCATGACTGGCGGGCGGCTCATGACTGGAGGGCGGCTCATGACTGACTGGCGGCTCCTGACTGGCGGGCGGCTCTGGCGGCTCCTGACTGGCGGGCGGCTCTGGCGGCTCCTGACTGGCGGGCGGCTCTGGCGGCTCCTGACTGGCGGGCGGCTCTGGCGGCTCCTGACTGGCGGGCGGCTCTGGCGGCTCCTGACTGGCGGGCGGCTCTGGCGGCTCCTGACTGGCGGGCGGCTCTGGCGGCTCCTGACTGGCGGGCGGCTCTGGCGGCTCCTGACTGGCGGGCGGCTCTGGCGGCTCCTGACTGGCGGGCGGCTCTGGCGGCTCCTGACTGGCGGGCGGCTCTGGCGGCTCCTGACTGGCGGGCGGCTCTGGCGGCTCCTGACTGGCGGGCGGCTCTGGCGGCTCCTGACTGGCGGGCGGCTCTGGCGGCTCCTGACTGGCGGGCGGCTCTGGCGGCTCGGGACAGACGGACGGCTCTGACGGCTCGGGACAGACGGACGGCTCTGACGGCTCGGGACAGACGGACGGCTCTGACGGCTCGGGACAGACGGACGGCTCTGACGGCTCGGGACAGACGGACGGCTCTGACGGCTCGGGACAGACGGACGGCTCTGACGGCTCGGGACAGACGGACGGCTCTGACGGCTCGGGACAGACGGACGGCTCTGACGGCTCGGGACAGACGGACGGCTCTGACGGCTCGGGACAGACGGACGGCTCTGACGGCTCGGGACAGACGGACGGCTCTGACGGCTCGGGACAGACGGACGGCTCTGACGGCTCGGGACAGACGGACGGCTCTGACGGCTCGGGACAGACGGACGGCTCTGACGGCTCGGGACAGACGGACGGCTCTGACTGCGCTGGGACAGACGGACGGCTCTGACTGCGCTGGGACAGACGGACGGCTCTGACTGCGCTGGGACAGACGGACGGCTCTGACTGCGCTGGGACAGACGGACGGCTCTGACTGCGCTGGGACAGACGGACGGCTCTGACTGCGCTGGGACAGACGGACGGCTCTGACTGCGCTGGGACAGACGGACGGCTCTGACTGCGCTGGGACAGACGGACGGCTCTGACTGCGCTGGGACAGACGGACGGCTCTGACTGCGCTGGGACAGACGGACGGCTCTGACTGCGCTGGGACAGACGGACGGCTCTGACTGCGCTGGGACAGACGGACGGCTCTGACTGCGCTGGGACAGACGGACGGCTCTGACTGCGCTGGGACAGACGGACGGCTCTGACTGCGCTGGGACAGACGGACGGCTCTGACTGCGCTGGGACAGACGGACGGCTCTGACTGCGCTGGGACAGACGGACGGCTCTGACTGCGCTGGGCAGGCGGGCAGCTCAGATGGCGCTGAGCAGGCGGGCAGCTCAGATGGCGCTGAGCAGGCGGGCAGCTCAGATGGCGCTGAGCAGGCGGGCAGCTCAGATGGCGCTGGGCAGCCGGGCAGCTCAGATGGCGCTGAGCAGGCGGGCAGCTCAGATGGCGCTGGGCAGGCGGGCAGCTCAGATGGCGCTGGGCAGGCGGGCAGCTCAGATGGCGCTGGGCAGGCGGGCAGCTCAGATGGCGCTGGGCAGGCGGGCAGCTCAGATGGCGCTGAGCAGGCGGGCAGCTCTGACCTGCTGAGGCGCACAGTAGGCCTGGTGCGTGGTGCCGGATCTGGTGGTACCGGACTGGAGACACGCACCACTAGGCGAGTGCGGGGAGCAGGTACAGGGCACACTGGACTCTCAAGGCGCACTATAGGCCTGGTGCGTGGTACCGGCACTGGTGGCACCGGGCTGAGGGCACGCACCTCAGGGCGAGTGCGGGGAGAAGGAACAGTGGATACACGGCTCTGGAGACGCACAGGAGGCTTGGTGCGTGGTGCCGGAACTGTTGGTACCGGGCTGGAGACACGCACCACAGGGAGAGCGCGTGGAGGAGGAACAGAGTTCTGGAGACGCACAGGAAGCCTGGTGCGTGGTGTTGGCACTGTTGGTACTGTGCTGATGACATGCACCTCAAGGCGAGTGCGGGGTGCTGGAACTGGAGGCCTGGTACGTGGCGTCGGCACCGGAGAGCTGATGCATGGGGCTGCCACAGGAGAGCTGGTGCGCTGAGCTGGCACAGGACGTGCAGGGCTAGGGAGGCGCACAGGAGGCCTGGTGCGTAAGGCTGGCACAGTCTTCACCAGATGGCTAGCCCGCACCTCAGGACGAGTATGGAGAGCTGACTCAGGTGATATCAAATCCCCGACACGCTCCGTTGGGCAGATGTCGTGCCTCATGCACCAAACCAGCAAATCCCTCATTTCTCTCTCCTCCAATTTCCCCATTAGATCCTTCACAGTCTCTACTTCGCTCACCTCCAATACTGCCCTCACCGGCTCTGGTTCCATCCTTGGCTCCTTACGGTTAGCAGGGGGAGTTGGCTCAAGTCTCCTACTTGACCCAGCTACACTCCCCTTTAGCCTCCCCCCCAAGAAATTTTTGGGGTTTCTTCTCGGGCTTCCTACCGCGTCGTGCTAACCTTATTCGCCGGTATCCCTCTGCACATTGCTCCATGGAATCCCAGGCGGGCTCCGGCACTCTCCCTGGGTCGATCGACCACCTGTCTATTTCCTCCCAAGTGGTATAACCCAGATCCTGCTCACGCTTCCGAGCTAGCTCCTCAAAACGTAGCCTCTCTGTTTTCGCTGCCTCCAGCTCCGCTTTGGGGCGGCGATATTCCTCTGGCTCTGCCCAGGGTCCTTTACCGTCCAGCTCGTCCTCCCATGTCCATTCCTGAACTTGTTGCTGGTGCTGCTGCCCGTAGCCACGCTGCTTGGTCCGAGTTTGGTGGGTGGTTCTGTAACGGCAGACTTCCTCCTCTTCACGAGAAGAGAAGGTGTAGCAGGGATCGGACCAACACGCAGCGTAGCCAGTGCTCAACATGTTTAATTAACAAAAACGTGAACACTTACAACAATACAAAATAACAAAATGTGGCAAACCGATACGGCCCTATCTGGTGCAGAGAAAAACACAAAGACAGGAAACAACCACCCACAAACCCCAACACAAAACAAGCCACCTATATATGATTCCCAATCAGAGACAACACAAAACACCTGCCTCTGATTGAGAACCATATTTGGCCAAACATAGAAACAGACAAACTAGACACACAACATAGAATGCCAACCCAGCTCACGTCCTGACCAACACTAAAACAAGCAAAACACACAAGAACTATGGTCAGAACGTGACACTGTTATTCTGAATTTGGCCTGGATAATTTATAAAATGTTTTAGTTATGATTTGGATGAAGCAAGAGAGAGTTGCTTTTGAACAGGTGAGGGTTAGGGGCACTGTTTAAATGTATTAGGCCTAGGGAAGCTCTGGAAACTTTATCTCTAAATTGTTAGAACTTACTGGATGATAGCTTGGGTTAACATAAAGGTTTTTGTTTCTTTTGTTTTATTATGTCATTATAATTTTAATGTTAAATTGCATTGATAAATATAAATGTCTGGGTGATAGAATACAAGTAATTGCATATAAAGTTTATAGTCTGTGTTATGTAATAACACCCAATGATGGAGATGAAGGAGAAGGCATGAAGGCCAGCATAACATGGACATAGAATGTACCGGATGGACATTTCCCCCCCAGTTTTAGTTGCATTAAGAGGAGTGGGAAGTTACTAAACAAATATTTATTTACATTTTTTTCTTGTTAATTAAGGCAATGTGTTTTAAGGTTTTGTGGAACATAGGAGTGATCATTGATGTATATTGACTAAATGATTTGAGAATGTTTTAGTATGTTTCTAACTGTAGTAGTGCATTAGGAGTAGTGACTAGTGTGTTATGGGTGAGATGGAAGGATATGTAGGTTGAATATTCTTCCAACTCATTCATCTCTTTCCCAATTTCTAACAGCCAGCGAATACTTGATAGATTACAGGCAGTAGTTATTCTCACGGCAGTTGCCAAAGGGATCGCAATTGAAGGAGATTATAGGCATGGGCCATTTTAGTAGTAGCAGGGGTTACTTTAGTAGCATTGGGATATCAGTTTATGAGGACTCATGCCACATGGATTGGTAACTGGTAACTGGGGGACCGATGGGAGTACAGGGGATGCGGTTATTCAAACGTCACAACTGATGTTGTCAGGAAATAACCCATGTGTTGCAGTGTGCATATCCTCAGGTGAAAACAGAGATAACCAAGGGAATGGGCTGAATTCCGGAGATTGAGTGAACATCCAGATACACCAGGAGGGGGTGTTGGGATAGATTTGGTCTGGTCCACACATACGGTACTCCTTACAGCACCTGCAGTGGTAAAGATCGTCATGTCTCTCTTTGGTGGGAACATAATTCTCACAAGAAGTAAGGTCCAGCTCCATAATGGGTGAGCTTGAAAACACCATGACAGAGGAAGCGGAGCTAAAGAGAGAGAGACTAGATTCCATTGTAGACATACATGCAGATGGGTTAAGTCTAGGAGCTACTTGCTTTATTGGTTAATGCATCATATGAAAAGGATAGATGTTAGGGTATTTGTGCTCTAAACAACATGTTGAAGGTGAAAGCATATACAGTGCTGAGTTACCTCAAGAGGATGTAACGTTGATTAGGGATACGCACTTGCCTATCAGGTGATGTGCCTATTAAGTGGGAATAAAAAAGTTTAAATGACATGGCTTGGGAACACCTCTCAGAACCTGGGGCCGAAAGGGGACGACTGGGCGAAAGCATGAGGAAGCTTCTTTAGGGCTTTTATTTTTGTGGAGTCCAGCAGAAAAGTATCCTGGAGGCATAGAGCCAGGCGAAGAGAGAATGGGAATTGTAATGGTCTCAGACTTCGGTTTTCATGAACATACTTAACCTGTTGGGGATGGGGGCGCTGTTTAGACTATTTATGCTAATGTGGCTAATTTTTTAAACGGCTTCCCACAAAATCCTTGATCGTACAATATGCATATTATTATTATTATTGGATAGAAAACAGTCTATAGTTTCTATAGGAGTTGAAATTTTGTCTCTAAGTGGAACAGAGCCCATTCTACAGCAATTTCCCTGACATGGAGTCAGATTTGAGAAATGTTGGGCACTTTTCTGAAGTCAGTTAAAAGGGCACTGTCGTTGCTATGACTATACGGACACTTCTTACGTCTTCCCCTGGATGCCTTTACGTGATGACGATTCCAACGGGCTCGATTGCTCGTTCACAGGCCCTACAAATGAAAAAAACCTTTAGCTAGCAAGTCTTTTCTTGCTGCGTAACGCGCGTGGAAGACACCGACCCTCTCCTGTTCCAAGCGTTAGTTTAGCCTGTTATATTTCTCCGGTCATCTTTTCACTCGTTATAGGAGTTACAAACATCACAAAGTAGTTAATTTAAAGCGTTTTATAGCAATTTATATCCGTTTAGTGCGATTTTGGGACATTTATTTTTGCAACGATGTGAAAAGTTGGGCACGCTTTTCAGTTCATCCCGAACGTAGTTGACATTTCCACATGGCAAGAGGACAGCTTTCCACCAAAAGACGATTTCTCCCAAGAAAGGATCCTTTGCCCAAGATACTGATGGAAGAACAGCTCAAGGTAGGACATTTTTATTATGATAAATCGTGTTTCTGTCGAAACATTTTAGTGGCTTAGGACGCCATGTTTTTTGACGTAGCTTCGCTTGGCGCAACCTGTATTGAAAAGTAAGGATAAATTAAAAAATGTAATAACGCAATTGTATTAAGAATTAAATTGTCTATCAATCCCTGTCCACCCTATATTTTTTAGTCACGTTTATGAGTATTTATGTATAAGAGTAGATCACTGTCTAAGTGGCGCAAGGACAAATTCTGACCAGCCGAGTTACATTTCACATTGTCTAACCATGATTTTGGTGGCTAAATATAAACATTTTCGATCAAACTGTATATGCATGTTGTAATGTGATGTTACAGGAGTGTCATCGGAAGAATTCTGAGAAGGTTAGTGAAAAAATTAATATCTTTTGGCGATGTTGACTTTTATCGCTCACTTTGGCTAGAATCAATGCTGGGCTGCTAATTGCTATGTGCTAAGCTAATATAACGATTTATTGTGTTTTCGCTGTAAGACACTTAGAAAATCTGAAATATTGTCTGTATTCACAGGATCTGTGTCTTTCGATTCGTGTATGCTGTGTATTTTTACGAAATGTTTGATGATTAGTAGTTAGGTAAACACGTTGCTCATTGTAATTATTCTAGTCCATTTGTGATGGTGGGTGCAATTGTAAACTATGCCATATACCTGAAATATGCACTTTTTTCTAACAAAACCTATCCCATACCATAAATATGTTATCAGACTGTCATCTAATGAGTTTTTTTGTTGGTTAGGGGCTATAAATATCTTAGTTTAGCCGAATTGGTGATGGCTACTGGTGTTGGTGGACAAATAAAAGATGGTGGATTATGCTAATGTGTTTTTAGGTAATAGATGTACATCTTTACATATTGTGTCTTCCCTGTAAAACATTTTAAAAATCGGAAATGTTGACTGGATTCATAAGATCTGTGTCTTTCATTAGCTGTATTGGACTTTAATGTGTGAAAGTTAAATATTTTAAAAAAATATTTTTTTTGAATTTCGCGGCACTGGTTTTTCAGTGGGGGGGGGGGGGTGTGCCGCTAGCGCCACGCTGATCCTAGACAGGTTAAGCATAACTTGCCACATTGTTAATACTGTTATGTTTTGTGTTTTTCGTTGCTTTGCAAGTCCTATGCTATCACTCTCTTAGGAATCAGAAGGAGAAAGTGGAGAAACTAAAAGCAGCTCCGCTGAAGTGAAGGAAGTCACCAGCTTCAGCTGGAATGGCATTTTGTTTTGTGATGAGAGATGGTGTATGGTGTAATCATAGAACAGAGGCCATAAGTCTCTGAGTTTGAAAACCTCACGGAAAGAAGGAAAAAACCTGAACCAGGACCATAGGTTCCACGTCCGGTGATCCCAGGGGACCAGGACTACATCCGAGTGTTCCAGGGAAGTGGAACAAGCCAAGGCGAGAGGGTCCATACGGAGTGGTCCTAGCAACACCAACAGTCATCTAGGTGACAGGAAGCACCATCTGGTACCATCTAAACCACTGCACCACTTCTGCACCACTTCTCCCCAGCGGGGAGAAGGAGGCGACCACCGAGCCATGAGGATGCTGATAAACCAGGCGGGTGTCCGGAGGGAATGGGAGCAGAGGAGGTCAGTGCGCCAGGTAGGAGCCAAGATGTCGATGCGCCAGGCAGGAGCCAGGAAGGAGCCAGGAAGAAGCTGAAGGAGAGGCGGATCAAGGAGCATCTTCTAACAGCCAATAGATGCTCTCGCCTGAATATTCAGAGAGTCCAGGGATGGGGAGGAGTGACATGCCGGTTGCTCCTGATGACATACCTACTCTGGCAGATACCCCTGACAGAGGCGCTGTCCGAGGGGACGGAGAAACAAAGACAGGAGAATGGGAAGGAGACTTTCTTACCATCGACTTCTCTGCCCTCACATGGTCTTTCTAACAGAGTGAAAACATAGTGAAAACAGCAACAGCGACAAACCTAGAAGAAATTGTAAACTCACCTCCCACATGTACTAGTACACCAACTACGACAATGGCAAAACCACAAGAAAGTAGGTTGATGCAGAAAATCTGGACATCTGTTACCAACTGGTGTAGCCACAATGAAGAAACTACCCCAGAATCAAACATTGACCAAAAATGTAGAAAAACAATAACAAATGGCTGGTATAAGTGGGCTCAGTGGGGCCAGCCAAAAAGTATACACATGGTATAACAAAGTATAACTATGTACTCAATGTAACAGTTGCTGAATGATAAATGATGTTAGACTTTCTGAATATCTTTTCACCTAGACATGTATGTGACATAGGGTTTGTCCTCAATCTACTAACAGGTTTTTCACTTATGTCAAAAATAGTTGCTAGAGAGGTGTCTGTGAGGGAGGGCAATATGTTTAGGTATCATATTGAGAATGACATTATAAGGGTTTAGAACATTTAGTTTATTGATTTTATTGTTTACTATTTTTCTTGTATTCAACTGAGATAACCTCAGGTAAGGCTAAGAAATGCACATGCTTTAACACTATATGTACAAGTAGATGTTTAGTCCTGACTCACCAGTGTGAATGAGAAACTGGAGCCAAGGTTGTTGAAAGGAATGAGAGGTAGATTGCCTCAATAGCATTACAGAAGGTGCTCCCCTTCCTGGACATTTTTGTTCTATTGAACTGTGTCATGACGTTGGCCTGGGGGTAGGTTTATGACAGTCATAAATACCTCTTTCCCCCCTCCCCCGTTCCTCTTCCCTACTGATGTGACATAAGAAAACCCCTTGGTTAACATAGAGATTCTGGGAACATCAGAAGTTGGGGGAAAATTAACTATATTCTGGTAATCCGACCAACTGAACATATGCGGTGGTACTTAAGGTATATTATGTCAGTTCGGTTGCCCTCTGACACATTCTCATCAATGATAGAATAACATAAACTCTACTGTTGAAAGTCTAAACATCAGAGGTATCGGATTCACATGGAATTGTTGTTTAATTCAAATGTTTGAATATGAAATGATTTGTGAAGAGATGAAATGTAATTTTAGCTTCCAAATGAGAGATTTGGGTTTTCATAAGTTTGGACCTCTGCTCAACCAGTGGCCCGCCCCTGTGAAGAGACATGGGTAATAAACTTTTCAGACACACCCCTCTCCCTCCACTATATAAAGCCATTGACAAAAATATAATTTCCTGTTCCGGGTACATTAGGATGACGATCCGATGTCAGAATGGTTCAGATAATAACTACAGAACTAAGCCAACATCAGCATGGACTTTGGTTGTAAATGGTATGAACTTTGAACTCGTATTCACTACAGAAGTGATACCTCCTAGCCGTTGAGTTAGCAACAGCTGCTACAAACGCAGGTTAGGAAGGACAGTCAGAGTATCCCGTCTACCACACAACGACGTTACTCCAACGTATCCAGTGACCACCAGAGACATTCTTCAAAGGACAGAGGACTCGGGTTGGCGATACGGTCTTCCATCTACCACCAACCTACTGAAGCGCAGCTCAGAGTAAATATTTATTGCATTTTCCTTTTCCAAATGGGCGGTAATTTAGAATGCATAAGATACTGTATTTACGATAGCACAGCTTCGCCTATGTTCCAGTCTCCCGCTCTTTCACTAAAATCCCGCCCCTTTTCTTTGTGTAACAAGCTGTCATATCTGTTCCGCCCGCTAGGGACGTTTTCCTTTATGACAGCAATTGGGAATCAAGTTATGATTTAATTGTGTATGTGTGATTCTGTGTGATTAGTTAGGTATTTAGTAAATAAATAATTAAACCCAATTTTGTATTGCTGTTTCAACTTGTTAGTCAGGATTCTTGCAGATAACCAAGAATTTACAACTTTCAGAATATGAGACTGAATGAGATGACGATTAATTTTGACTGCTATTGACGTAAAATATTACTAAATCTTTAAGAGTTTATTCGGGAAGATAACAGCTCTATAAATATTATTTTGTGGTGTCCCTCTCTAGTTAATTACATTTACATGATTAGTTCAATCAGGTAATATTAATTACGGAGAAATTATTTTATAGAATAGTATGTCATAGCAATTAATCTGGCATAGCCAAAGACACGACAACTGTGACAGTTCCATAGCGGGGATTATGTGGGAGGATTTTCCAGTCATCTGGTGATTCTCAGTAACTATACTGTTCTCTTTGAAGTAGAAAGGATAATCCATATAAGTTTAGATATTAGACATGTGTAAACAGAATGAAGGCTGAGCCCATGTGAGTGTGCAAAGCTGGATCAACATCAAATTGACCATTGGACATGTAAAAAACAGAATGTAAGCAGAACTTGTGTGGATTAGGCAAGGCAAACCAACAAAACGGGTCTGGTCTGGGCCATGTCTGATCTTGTGAAAGCTACTGGACACACACATGGGTTAATCATACATAGACAACATCGGCCTGAACTTGTGAAGACCTTTGGACAGGAACATTAGCTAATCAGTGATAGGCACAAGTAGGAGTATGCATGTCACTCCACCAATAGAATCTTTGCCCCAATGTCTGAGCCAATAAGAGAATAGAAACTAAGTCAAACAATATTCGTAAAACAGAGTGATGTTATGTAAGTGTAAGACTGTATAAAAACCGAACACTAAGAATGAAGATTCAGTTCTTCCATGGAATTGCTCGGCTTTGTTACTCTCTGCAATAAAGTCTATTTGAATTCACAAGCTCCGGTATCTGAGAAGTATTTGAGTCGATATTTTCCACAACAGTGGCAGCACCAACCAGGTCAAGAGCGATGCTCAGGGAAATCGTTCCCAATCAAAGGTGTTATTACGTGCTCCACTAAGGCAGTTATTTATCTTATAACTTGTCCTTGTGGTAAAAATTATGTGGGTAAAACAAAGTGCGAATTAAAAGTACGTATCTCAGAGCATCGTAGCACCATTAGGTGTAAAAACTCGACTTACCCAGTTGCGGACCACTTTTTGGAAGCAAACCACATGATTTTGTCTCTGCATTATATTGGCATCGAACATGTCACCCTCCCTGGGAGAGGGGGTGACCTTGAAAATCTATTGTTAAAACGAGCGGCTGCCTGGATCTTTAATTTAAAGATCCTTGCTCCCCTCGGTCTCAAAGTAGACTTAGATCTGAAGCCATTCTTGTGATTATTGTGACTTTTGCTATTGTAATTGTTTGTAAGCTTGAGTAGTCTAAAAGGAATCTCTGAAAATATGCTATCCATTTGTTTTTTGTATGCTGTTCTTTGTATGCCATTTTAATATTTGAGAATTAACCAGGGATATTAGGCCTCACTTGGCCATGATTACAGACACCTGTGTGTCTTTTGACACTTTATAAACGAGTCACCCTGCAGTGTTTGTGATTATACCCTGATAAAGACAGCTTGCCTGTCGAAACATTTGATATTACATTTTTGCATCTGAGCTCTTAGAGTGTGCGGATCTCCTTTATTTTCAAGTGTTCTACTCCGCACCTCGCCTAAATAGGTGTGCGTTTCTTTTTCTTCAAGAGCGATGCTCTGCCAGGAAGCCTTGATAAGCAAATCAGGTGCAGCCAACTAGGTTGATCGTCAGTCCTGCTCCCCCCTGGCAGAGCCGCGAGGCTGCTACTGTAGTTTGTGTGAGGGCCATTAGGCCTTTCGTTTGGTTTTGAGTCTTTAGTTTGGGCATGCCTCTTCGTAGTTTTCTTTTTGGTATATACACTGCTCAAAAAAATAAAGGGAACACTTAAACAACACAATGTAACTCCAAGTCAATCACACTTCTGTGAAATCAAACTGTCCACTTAGGAAGCAACACTGATTGACAATAAATTTCACATGCTGTTGTGCAAATGGAATAGACAAAAGGTGGAAATTATAGGCAATTAGCAAGACACCCCCCAAAAAGGAGTGATTCTGCAGGTGGTGACCACAGACCACTTCTCAGTTCCTATGCTTCCTGGATGATGTTTTGGTCACTTTTGAATGCTGGCGGTGCTGTTTTTGAATGCTGGCGGTACAAGTGTTGTTTTTCAACTCTTAATGATCGGCTATGAATAGCCAACTGAATATTATTCATGATTATTATTTGACCATGCTTGTCACTTATGAACATTTTTGAACATCTTGGCATAGTTCTGTTATAATCTCCACCCGGCACAGCCAGAAGAGGACTGGCCACCCCTCATAGCCTGGTTCCTCTCTAGGTTTCTTCCTAGGTTTTGGCCTTTCTATGGAGTTTTTCCTAGCCACCGTGCTTCTACACCTGCATTCTAGCTGTTTGGGGTTTTAGGTTGGGTCTCTGTACAGCACTTCGAGATATTAGCTGATGTACGAAGGGCTATATAAAATAAACTTGATTGATTGATTGATGTGGATTCCGACACAGGCCAAACTCATTGGCTGCGTGCTTATCCTGGACATCCTCTTTGAGCTGGAAGCCCCACCCACCATCAAAGCTGTCTGGGGGGGTGAAGGTAAGCGGCACTTCTCCCAGAAGCCCTTGCAGTCGTGTGCGCCATGCCTCCAGCATACTTTCGACCGTCAGAGGGGATGTGGGGTGGAGCCCAGAAGATCTGAGGAGCCAGAACCTGGAAGCCACAGTGGTGCAGGATGCTGTTCTACAGGGAGAGAAGCTACTTTCAGAAACATGCTCAAGTAGCGATCAAAACATGAAATGTTGTCCAAATGACGCAATCCTCCAGTCACAAATGATCACTTGCCAACCTGGAAGTCAAATGATTATAATTATGGCCTATTTATTGCCTACCTCCTCATGCCTTTTGCACACAATGTATATAGACTCATTTGTTTTTCCTACTGTGTTATTGACTTGTTTATTGTTTACTCCATGTGTAATTGTGTTGTTGTCTGTTCACACTGCTATGCTTTATCTTGGCCAGTTCGCAGTTGTAAAGGAGAACTTGTTCTCAACTAGCCTACCTGGTTAAATGAAGGTTAAATAAAAAAATAAAAAATAATAAAAAGCAGTCATCCAGTTGTGATAACAGATGAAAGCAGAAGCTCTTTGCAGTACAGCAGTCTACATGCTGGTAGTGTCAGCCAAGCCTAACATACCTGCAGTGGCCACAAGGTGACATTCATGTCTCCATTGATACCATTGGCACTGAACATAGACTCATGGGATCCAGTGGTGAAGGACAACATGGCTCTTGTTCAGTAGGGAAACAAGGGGAGCCATTGATATGGATGGACTACTAGTGAGTTAATTGTTACTGCATTTGGCTTTTAACAGTGATTATGGGATTGCATCCCTTACCTTGAAGATGCCCTGGCTGTACCTCTTTTCTGAGGTGTAGGAAAATCCCAGTGTGAGCACCCAGTCCATCCAGCCCTTCATGACAGCAGGACAGTGAACCAGCACATGGGGACCTGAGATGTGGGAGACACTAGTCAACCAGTACCATGAATGGGTGCATTTCAGCCACCAGCCAAAAAGTAAAGCGCTGAAGGGTCTACACTTAAAATAAGTTCTAGGCTAAAGCTGATGAAGTCAATTTTCCTAAGTCAGTAGACAATACTACAGCAGATCACCTGGAATATGACAACCTCTGCTTCAGAGAGTTTGCGGTGTTCCTCAGTGATATCAGCAGAGTCCGCCCTCCTTCCATGCCAGCATGGTCTCCTCTCCATACTGGAAGTGCTCAGCATCCTTCACCTCCCCTGGTAAAGAATAACAGAAGTGAGAAAAAGCACTTGCCCACAGAAAAGAGTTATGACCTTATTAAGCATTTAACAGGCACTCAAGCTTACAGATTATTCACTACTGCAATGAAGCAACACATGGTTCAGTCTGTTACCAGTGATGTCTTCAGCAGTAGCAGAGGCTTTAAACTTCATGGCATAGAGGTCAGACACCTCCACCTTACAGCCCTGAGTAGTCAGAACTGTCTCAGCCGTGTCTTTGGCTGCAGCGTTAAATGACCCAGTACTCTGGTGGGCGTACACGATCAGAACCTTCTTGGCTGCAACACGAGATAACAGATAAGCCACATCAAAGTAGTGAAGGTAATGCGTTTCTTAATTAAATAGAGTTTCTTCTAGCATAAAGACAAAGTGAAAATGACATCTAGTCTGGAACACGCAAGAGCGTTTAGGACTGTTACAAATCACTCACCCATTTTGTGTGGCATGGTCTGCTGATTGTGATGAGCTAAGGTCAAGGTGGCTTGGAGGGAAACTAGCCGAGACTGACAGGGCTGAGACTGCTGCTTTTGTCATTCTCTTTGGACCAATCACACACAGCTGCCTGTCAATCAATCAATCAATCAATCAATCAATCAATCAATCAATCAATCAATCAGTCTGTCATTTCTCCCTCTCCCCGGATTGGTTTTGCTCAACTCCTCGTGGAATCGCAAACTATATGTGTAAAGTATTACAAATAAATTGAGCTGATTGTCCCATACATTTTATAGATGAAAGATAAGGAGCATATGCTTTAGAAATCTGTCCATGCTTTTTTCCTCTGAAAAAACAACAGCCGATTCAAAGGAGGTTTGATGATACACTTGGGCTTCCTCGGCGGGACGAGGAAATAGAGGAAAGGAGGGAACTCTTCCGTTCCCCTCCTAACGAATTGACACACTACTCAACTACTTATTGGTTTCCGGGTCACGGAGGAGAGGAGGACGGAGATGTCGGAGGGAGGACAGACTTTTCCCCTGTTGAGAATATCTCCCCCTCTCTCACATTCATTGGCTAAGCATGCCAACAGCATGCCAACCGGGAAGAACTATTGGATATCAGAGCGACATCAACTTACCAGCACTACGACCAGGAATATGACTTTCCCGAAGGAGATCCTTTGTCTGAACCACCCAGGGCATTTGAACTGACTCCAGAGGCTGACCCGAAACAACGCCACCAGAGAAGAGGCTGACGGAGTGGTCTTCTGGTCAGAGTTCGGAGACGCGCACACCACCCACCGCTTCCGAGTATATTTCTCGCTAATGTCCAGTCTCTAGATAACAAGGGAGACGAAATTAGGGCAAGGGTTGCTTTCCAGAGAGACTTCAGAGATTGTAACATACTCTGTCTCACAGAAACATGGCTCTCTTGGGATATGCTGTCGTAATCGATACAGCCACCTGTATTCTTTGTGCGTCGCGCCGACAGGAACTAACCTCTCTCTGGGAAGAAGGGCGGAGGTGTATGTTTCATGATTCATTTCTCATGGTGTAATTGTAACAACATACAGGAACTCAAGTCCTTTTGTTCACCTGACCGAGAATTCCTCACAATCAAATGCCGACTGTATTATCTCCTAAGGGAATTCTCCTCGGTTATTGTCGCAGCCGTGTATATTCCCCCTGATGCCGATACCACGACAGCCCTCAAGGAACATCACTGGACTTTATGCAAACTGGAAACCATATATCCTGAGGCTGCATTTATTGTAGCTGGGGATTTTAATAAAGCAAATTTGACAACAAGGCTACCTAAATTCAATCAACATATTGACTGTAGCACCCGTGCTGGTTAAACACTGGATCACTGACACTCTAACTTCCGCGATGCATACAAGGCCCTCCCCCGACCTCCTTTCGGCGAATCTGACCACGACTCCATTGTGTTCCTCCCTTCTTATAGGCAGATACTCAAACAGGATGTACCTATGGGCTATTCAACGCTGGTCTGACCAATCGAAATCCATGTTTCAAGATTGTGTTGATCACGCGGACTGAGACATTTAACCATGGAAAGGTGACTGGGAATATGGCCGAATACAAACAGTGTAGTTATTCCCTCCGCAAGTCAATCAAACAAGCGAAATATCAGTATAGAGACAAAGTGGAGTCGCAATTCAACGGCTCAGACACGAGACATGTGGCAGGGTCTACAGACAATCACAGACCACAAAAGGAAAACCAGACACGGACAAACTAAACACCTTCTTTGCCTGCTTTGAGGATAATACAGTGCCACCGACGCGGCCAGCTACCAAGGACTGTGGGCTCTCCTTCTCCGTGGCCGACGTCAGTAAGATATTTAAACGTGTTAACCCTCTCAAGGCTGCCGGCCCATACAGCTTACCTAGCCGTGTCCTCAGAGCATGCGCAGACCTGCTGGCTGTTGTGTTTACGGACATATTCAATCTCTCCTTATCCCAGTCTGCTGTCAGTATATGCTTCAAGATGGCTACCATTGGTCCTGTACCCAAAAAGGCAAAGGTAACTGAGCTAAATGACTATCGCCCCGTAGCACTCACTTCCGTCATCATGAAGTTCTTTGAGAGACTAGTCAGGATCATATCACCTCCACCCTACCTGACACCCTAGACCCACTCCAATTTGCTTACTGCCCCAATAGGTCCACAGACGACGCAATCACAATCACACTGCACACTGCCCTAACCCATCTGGACAAGAGGAATACCTATGTAAGAATGCTGTTCATCGATTACAGCTCAGCATTTAACACCATAGTACCCTCCAAACTCTTCATTAAGCTCGAGACCCTGGATCTCGACCCCGTCCTGTGCAACTGGGTCCTGGACTTTCTGACGGGCCGCCCCCGCTGATCCTCAACACTGGGGCCCCACAAGGGAGCGTTCTCAGCCCTCTCCTGTACTTCCTATTCATCCATGACTGCGTGGCCATGCACGCCTCAAACTCAATCATCAAGTTTGCAGACGACACTACAGTGGTAGGCTTGATTACCAACAACGACGAGACGGCCTACAGGGAGGAGGTGAGGGCCCTCAGGAGTGTGGTGTCAGGAAAATAATCTTACACTCAACATCAACAATACAAAGGAAATTATCGTGGACTTCAGGAAAAAGCAGAGGGAGCACCCCCCTATCCACATCGACGAGACAGTAGTGGAGAAGGTGGAAAGTTTTAAGTTCCTCGGCGTACACATCACGGACAAACTGAAATGGTCCACCCACACAGACAATGTGGTGAAGAAGGCGCAACAGCGCCTCTTCAACCTCAGGAGGCTGAAGAAATTTGGCTTGTCACCGAAAACACTCACAAACTTTTACAGATGCACAATCGGGAGCATCCTGTCGGGCTGTATCACCGTCTGGTATGGCAACTGCTTCGCCCACAACCGTAAGGCTCTACAGAGGGTGGTGAGGTCTGCACAACGCATCACCAGGGGGCAAACTACCTGCCCTCCAGGACTCTTACACCCCCCAATGTCACAAGAAGGCCAAAAAGATCATCAAGGACAACGACCACCCGAGCCACTGCCTGTTCACCCTGCTATCATCCAGAAGGCGAGGACAGTACAGGAGCATCAAAGCTGGGACCGAGAGACTGAAAAACAGCTTCTATCTCAAGGCCATCAGACTTTTAAACAGCCATCTCTAACATTGAGTGGCTGCTGCCAACATACTGACTCAAATCTCTAGCCACTTTAATAATAAAAAATTTAATGTAATAAATGTATCACTAGTCACTTTAAACAATGCCACTTCAGACACTGCTCAAAAAAATAAAGGGAACACTTAAACAACACAATGTATCTCCAAGTCAATCACACTTCTGTGAAATCAAATTGTCCACTTAGGAAGCAACACTGATTGACAATACATTTCACATGCTGTTGTGCAAATGGAATAGACAACAGGTGAAAATTATAGGCAATTAGCAAGACACCCCCAATAAAGGAGTGGTTCTGCAGGTGGTGACCACAGAGCACTTCTCAGTTCCTATACTTCCTGGCTGATGTTTTGGTCACTTTTGAATGCTGGCGGTGCTTTCACTCTAGTGCTAGCATGAGACGGAGTCTACAACCCACACAAGTGGCTCAGGTAGTGCAGCTCATCCAGGATGGCACATCAATGCGAGCTGTGGCAAGAAGGTTTGCTGTGTCTGTCAGCGTAGTGTCCAGAGCATGGAGGTGCTACCAGGAGACAGGCCAGTACATCAGGAGACGTGGAGGAGGCCGTAGGAGGGCAACAACCCAGCAGCAGGACCGCTACCTCCACCTTTGTGCAAGGAGGAGCACTGCAAGAGCCCTGCAAAATAACCTCCAGCAGGCCACAAATGTGCATGTGTCTGCTCAAACGGTCAGAAACAGACTCCATGAGGGTAGTATGAGGGCCCGACGTCCACAGGTGGGGGTTGTGCTTACAGCCCAACACCGTGCAGGACGTTTGGCATTTGCCAGAGAACACCAAGATTGGCAAATTCGCCACTGGCGCCCTGTGCTCTTCACAGATGAAAGCAGGTTCACACTGAGCACATGTGACAGACGTGACAGAGTCTGGAGACGCCGTGGAGAACGTTCTGCTGCCTGCAACATCCTCCAGCAAGACCGGTTTGGCGGTGGGTCAGTCATGGTGTGGGGTGGCATTCCTTTGGGGGGCCGCACAGCCCTCCATGTGCTCGCCAGAGGTAGCCTGACTGCCATTAGGTACCGAGATGAGATCCTCAGACCCCTTGTGAGACCATATGCTGGTGCGGTTGGCCCTGGGTTCCTCCTAATGCAAGACAATGCTAGACCTCATGTGGCTGGAGTGTGTCAGCAGTTCCTCCAAGAGGAAGGCATTGATGCTATGGACTGGCCTGCCTGTTCCCCAGACCTGAATCCAATTGAGCACATCTGGGACATCATGTCTCGCTCCATCCACCAACGCCACGTTGCAGTTGGCGGATGCTTTAGTCCAGGTCTGGGAGGAGATCCCTCAGGAGACCATCCGCCACCTCATCAGGAGCATGCCCAGGCGTTGTAGGGAGGTCATACAGGCACATGGAGGCCACACACATTACTGAATCTCATTTTGACTTGTTTTAAGGACATTACATCAAAGTTGGATCAGTCTGTAGTGTGGTTTTCCACTTTAATTTTGAGTGTGACTCCAAATCCAGACCTCCATGGGTTGATAAATTTGATAATTTTTTTTGTTGTCAGCACATTCTATGTAAAGAACTATGTAAAGAAAAAAGTATTTAATAAGAATATTTCATTCATTCAGATCTAGGCTGTGTTATTTTAGTGTTCACTTTATTTTTTTGAGCAGTGTATAATGTTTACATACCCTACATTACTCATATCATTTGTATATACTGTACTCTTTACCATCGACTGCATCTTGCCTATTCCACACGGCCATCGCTCATCCATATATTTATTTGAATATAGTTGTTGTGAAATTGTTAGATTACTTGATAGATATTGCTGCACTGTCGGAACTAGAAGCACAAGCATTTCCCTACACTCACAATAACATCTGCTAACCGTGTGTGTGACCAGTAACATCTGCTAACCGTGTGTATGTGACCAGTAACATCTGCTAAACATGTGTATGTGACCAGTAACATCTGCTAACCGTGTGTATGTGACCAGTAACATCTGCTAAACATGTGTATGTGACCAGTAACATCTGCTAAACATGTGTATGTGACCAATAACATCTGCTAAATATGTGTATGTGACCAGTAACATCTGCTAAACATGTGTATGTGACCAGTAACATCTGCTAACCGTGTGTATGTGACCAGTAACATCTGCTAACCGTGTTTATGTGACCAGTAACATCTGCTAACCGTGTGTATGTGATCAGTAACATCTGCTAACCGTGTTTATGTGACCAGTAACATCTGCTAACCGTGTGTATGTGATCAGTAACATCTGCTAACCGTGTGTGTGTGACCAGTAACATCTGCTAAACATGTGTATGTGACCAGTAACATCTGCTAACCGTGTTTATGTGACCAGTAACATCTGCTAACCGTGTGTATGTGATCAGTAACATCTGCTAACCGTGTGTGTGTGACCAGTAACATCTGCTAAACATGTGTATGTGACCAGTAACATCTGCTAACCGTGTGTATGTGATCAGTAACATCTGCTAACCGTGTGTGTGTGATCAGTAACATCTGCTAACCGTGTGTATGTGACCAGTAACATCTGCTAACCGTGTGTATGTGATCAGTAACATCTGCTAACCATGTGTATGTGATCAGTAACATCTGCTAACCGTGTGTATGTGACCAGTAACATCTGCTAACCGTGTGTATGTGACCAGTAACATCTGCTAAACATGTGTATGTGACCAGTAACATCTGCTTAACATGTGTATGTGACCAGTAACATCTGCTAACCGTGTGTATGTGATCAGTAACATCTGATAACCGTGTGTGTGTGACCAGTAACATCTGCTAAACATGTGTATGTGACCAGTAACATCTGATAACCGTGTGTATGTGATCAGTAACATCTGCTAACTGTGTGTGTGTGACCAGTAACATCTGCTAACCGTGTGTATGTGACCAGTAACATCTGCTAAACATGTGTATGTGACCAGTAACATCTGCTAAACATGTGTATGTGACCAGTAACATCTGCTAAACATGTGTGTGAACAGTAACATCTGCTAACCATGTGTATGTGACCAGTAACATCTGCTAACCGTGTGTATGTGACCAGTAACATCTGCTAACCGTGTGTATGTGACCAGTAACATCTGCTAACCGTGTGTATGTGACCAGTAACATCTGCTAACCATGTGTGTGAACAGTAACATCTGCTAACCATGTGTATGTGATCAGTAACATCTGCTAACCGTGTGTATGTGATCAGTAACATCTGCTAACCGTGTGTATGTGACCAGTAACATCTGCTAACTGTGTGTATGTGACCAGTAACATCTGCTAACTGTGTGTGTGTGACTAGTAACATCTGCTAAACGTGTTTATGTGACCAGTAACATCTGCTAACTGTGTGTGTGTGACCAGTAACATCTGCTAACTGTGTGTGTGACCAGTAACATCTGCTAACCGTGTGTATGTGACCAGTAACATCTGCTAACCATGTGTATGTGATCAGTAACATCTGCTAACCGTGTGTATGTGACCAGTAGCATCTGCTAACCGTGTGTATGTGACCAGTAACATCTGCTAACCGTGTGTATGTGACCAGTAACATCTGCTAACCATGTGTATGTGACCAGTAACATCTGCTTAACATGTGTATGTGATCAGTAACATCTGCTAACTGTGTGTGTGTGACCAGTAACATCTGCTAACCGTGTGTATGTGACCAGTAACATCTGCTAACCATGTGTATGTGACCAGTAACATCTGCTTAACATGTGTATGTGATCAGTAACATCTGCTAACTGTGTGTGTGTGACCAGTAACATCTGCTAACCGTGTGTATGTGACCAGTAACATCTGCTAACCGTGTTTATGTTACCAGTAACATCTGCTAACCGTGTTTATGTGACCAGTAACATCTGCTAACCGTGTTTATGTGACCAGTAACATCTGCTAACCGTGTGTATGTGACCAGTAACATCTGCTCACCGTGTTTATGTGACCAGTAACATCTGCTAACCGTGTGTGTGTGACCAGTAACATCTGCTTAACATGTGTATGTGACCAGTAACATCTGCTAACCGTGTGTATGTGACCAGTAACATCTGCTAACCGTGTGTATGTGACCAGTAACATCTTCTTAACATGTGTATGTGACCAGTAACATCTGCTAACCGTGTGTATGTGACCAGTAACATCTGCTAACCATGTGTATGTGATCAGTAACATCTGCTAACCGTGTGTATGTGACCAGTAACATCTGCTAAACATGTGTATGTGACCAGTAACATCTGCTAAACATGTGTATGTGACCAGTAACATCTGCTAACCGTGTGTATGTGACCAGTAACATCTGCTAACTGTGTGTGTGTGACCAGTAACATCTGCTAACCGTGTTTATGTGACCAGTAACATCTGCTAACTGTGTGTGTGTGACCAGTAACATCTGCTAACCGTGTGTATGTGACCAGTAACATCTGCTAACTGTGTGTGTGTGACCAGTAACATCTGCTAACCGTGTTTATGTGACCAGTAACATCTGCTAACCGTGTTTATGTGACCAATAACATCTGACCTGATTTGATGATAGTTTTGACTCTTCTTCATTCTGTTTCTTCGACTGTATCAACCTGCACTTGTTTTGGATGCATTCTGTCATGGAATAAATTTAATATGATCAACATAATTTTGATAGTCCACCAATTCATACATATTGTACACATGCTTACAAACTTTTACAGATGCACAATCGAGAGCATTTCTTAATAGAAACCATAAAGACACTGAAGAAGAATAAACGTAGGTATGGCTTTTTTAAGTGTAGGGCTCTCCATGGCACAGAACAATAGGTTAGGGTTCGGCCTATAGGGTCGACACTGTGCACGACAGGTGGCTCAGAACAATAGGTTAGGGTTCGCCTATAGGCTCGACACTGTGCACGACAGGTGGCGCAGAACAATAGGTTAGGGTTTGGCCTATAGGATCGACACTGTGCACGACAGGTGGCTCAGAACAATAGGTTAGGGTTCGTCCTATTGGTTCGACACTGTGTACGACAGGTGGCTCAGAACAATAGGTGAGGGTTCGGCCTATAGGATCGACACTGTCCACGACAGGTGGCTCAGAACAATAGGTGAGGGTTCGGCCTATAGGATCGACACTGTGCACGACAGGTGGCTCAGAACAAT
>NC_074687.1:21683848-21711348 GCF_029448725.1 Salvelinus fontinalis
GCTGGATGGTTCATTGGAGGGGCTGTAGAGAGGAGAAACACTAATCTCACACACGTACACACACACACACACACCTGATGGATACAGCTGTAAGTAGGTGTGGAAGCTGTTTTGACATGGTTTGTGTCTCTCCTTGAGGAGACTCAGCTCTGAGAGAGGCATGAGAAAGAAGGGATGGAAGGGGAGGATAGGAGAGGGGAAGATAGAGGAGTGATAGAGGAGAGGAGAGAGTGATAGAGGAGAGGTGAGAGTGATAGAGGAGAAGAGAGAGTGATGGGGGAGAGAGTGATAGAGGAGAGAGTGATAGAGGAGAGGAGAGAGTGATAGAGGAGAGGGGAGAGTAATAGGGGAGAGGTGAGAGTGATAGAGGAGAGGAGAGAGTGATATAGGAGAGGGGAGAGTGATAGGGGAGAGGAGAGAGTGACAGAGGAGAGGAGTTAAGAGGAGAGAGTGATAGAGGAAAGGAGAGAGTGATAGAGGAGAGAAGAGGAGAGAGTGAAAGAGAGAAGGAGAGAGTGATAGAGGAGAGTAGAGAAGAGGAGAGAGTGATAGAGGAAAGGAGAGAGTGATAGAGGAGAGAAGAGGAGAGAGTGATAGAGAGAAGGGGAGAGTGATAGAGGGAGGGATGATCGAGTAAGAGGAAAGGGTTTTTATCATGTGAAGGGAGGGAAGGATGGACAGAAGGGGAAATGAGTGATAGAGGGAGTGAGGAAAAGAGAGGGAGGAGGGAAAGGAAGAAATGGAGAGAGGCAGAGGACAGAGGAGGTATGGAGGGAGGGGTGATCTCAGGGGTTTGAATTACATTAGTATTCATGGAGAAGAGGAGGCCACAGACAGCACAGAAACACAGAGGAGACAGACGGAGAGTAGGAGAATACCACACACACATACATACACACACACACACACACACACACGCACGCACGCACGCACGCACGCACACACACACACACACACACACACACACACACACAATTATTTTCTGCATGTATTGGCCTGAGTGTGTGTATGTTTTCAGCATGCATGGACACATATTGTATGTCTGATTATGTTGTATATGTGCAGAGTTGTGTAAGCTGTCTGTCAGCACCAAACCTGTCTAAAGCAGCAGACCCACACTAATGATCACATACAGTTGAAGTGGGAAGTTTACATACACCTTAGCCAAATACATTTAAACTCAGTTTTTCACAATTCCTGACATTTAATCCTAGTAACAATTCCCTGTCTTAGGTCAGTTAGGATCACCACTTTATTTCAAGAATGTGAAATGTCAGAATAATAGTAGAGAGAATGATTTATTTCAGCGTTTATTTCTTTCATCACATGTCCAGTGGGTCAGAAGTTTACATATACTCAATTAGTATTTGGTAGCATTGCCTTTAAATTGTTTAACTTGGGTCAAACATTTTGGGTAGTCTTCCACAAGCTTCCCACAATAAGTTGGGTGAATTTTGGCCCATTACTCCTGACAGAGCTGGTGTAACTGAGTCAGGTTTGTAGGCCTCCTTGCTCGCACGCGCTTTTTCAGTTCTGACCAAGTTTTAACTTCCTGACTGATGTCTTGAGATGTTATTTCAATATATCCACATCATTTTCCTTCATCAAATTGCCATCTATTTTGTGAAGTGCACAAAGCACCCCTCCTGCAGCAAAGCACCCCCACAACACGATGCTGCCACCCCCGTGCTTCACGGTTGGAATGGTGTTGTTCGGCTTGCAAGCTCCCCCTTTTTCCTCCAAACATAAAGATGGTCATTATGGCCAAACAGTTCTATTTTTGTTTAATCAGACCAGAGGACCAGAGGATTCTCCAAAAAGTACAATCATTGTCCCCATGTGCTGTTGCAAACCGTAGTCTGGCTTTTTTATGGCGGTTTTGGAGCAGTGGCTTCTTCCTTGATGAACGGCCTTTCAAGTTTACATACACTAAGTCGACTGTGCCTTTAAACAGCTTGGAAATTTCCAGAAAATGATGTCATGGCTTTAGAAGCTTCTGATAGGCAAATTGACATCATTTGAGTCAATTGGAGGTGTACCTGTGGATGTATTTCAAGGCCTACCTCCAAACTTAGTACCTCTTTGCTTGACTATGGGAAAATCAAAAGAAATCAGCCAAGTCCTCAATTTTTTTTATAGACCTCCACAAGTCTGGTTAATCCTTGGGAGAAATCTCCAAACGCCTAAAGGTACCACGTTCATCTGTACAAACAATAGTATGCAAGTATTCACACCATGGGACCAAGCAGCTGTCATACCACTCAGGAAGGAGACGCGTTCTGTCTCCTAAAGATGAACGTACTTTGGAGCAAAAAGTGCAAATCAATCCCAGAACAACAGCAAAGGACCTTGTGAAGATGCTGGAGGAAACGGGTACAAAAGTATCTATATCCACAGTAAAATAAGTCCTATATTCGACATAACCTGAAACGCCGCTCAGCAAGGAAGAAGCCACTGCTCCAAAACCGCAATAAAAAAGCCAGACTACGGTTTGCAACTGCACATGGGGACAAAGATGGTACTTTTAGGAGAAATGTCCTCTGGTCTGATGAAACAAAAATAGAACTGTTTGGCCATAATGACCATTGTTATGTTTGGAGGAAAAAGGGGGAGGCTTGCAAGCCGAACAACACCATCCCAACTGTGAAGCACGGGGGTGGCAGCATCATGTTGTGGGGGTGTACATGCCTGTACATACAGGCAGTAGAGCACAATATCCGCTCTCCAGTCCCTCTTTTCCCCAACCAATTGACACATCCAGGAGCAGGGCTGCATGTACATACTACCTCAATTGTACATACTACCTCAATTCGGCCAACCAACCAGTGCTCACGCACATTGGCTAACCGGGCTATCTGCATTGTGTCCCGCCACCCACCACCCGCCAACCCCTCTTTTACACAACTGCTCCTCTCTGTTCATCATATATGCATAGTCATTTTAACCATATCTACATGTACATATTACCTCAATCAGCCTGACTAACCGGTGTCTGTATGTAGCCTCGCTACTTTTATAGCCTCGCTACTGTATATAGCTTATCTTTTTACTGTTTTATTTCTTTACTTACCTATTGTTCACCTAATACCTTTTTTGCACTATTGGTTAGAGCCTGTAAGTAAGCATTTCACTGTAAGGTCTCCACCTGTTGTATTCAGCGCACGTGACAAATAAACTTTGATTTGATTAGATTTGCATTCGGGACGTCTTGCCCATGCAGGAGCGAGAGTTGTTGCTGGGCTCGGCTCAGCGCAGGAGATGGGGGAAGTTAAGACAGAATCTGACCCTAATTGGGTGACTTACAATACACCACAAACTATGATGGCAGGAGTGGAGGAGGAATAGGAGAGGAGGCAGAGGGCGAAAAGACACCACTTCCACGGTGGTCTATTCTTAGCCTCTACTCTCTCCTCAGATTAGGGGGGGGGGGGGCAGTGTGCAGCTGATTTGCTACGACACAAGACACACTGGTTGCTGTGGACTCCTGTGGCCTAGATATGAGAGACTCTTGTAACCCTCACATCCACACACGTATATGCACACACACACACACATACAGTACATACACTGTCTTACAGTAACCACTGACTGGAAAGTAGAATCTCTGCTACAGACACAGGAATATAAGAGAGGACCTGTAAATATTAGACAGAGAGAAGGAGATGAGGGAAGAGATAAGGAGAAGGAGATGAGGGAAGAGAGAAGGAGACGAGGGAAGAGAGAAGGAGATGACGGAGAGAGAAGGAGATGAGGGAAGAGAGAAGGAGATGAGGGAAGGAGAAGGAGATGAGGGAAGAGAGAAGGAGATGAGGGAAGAGAGAAGGAGATGAGGGAAGAGAGAAGGAGATGAGGGAGAGAGAAGGAGATGAGGGAAGAGAGAAGGAGATGAGGGAGAGAGAAGGAGATGAGAGAAGAGAGAAGGAGATGAGGGAAGAGAGAAGGAGATGAGGGAAGAGAGAAGGAGATGAGGGAAGAGAGAAGGAGATGAGGGAGAGAGAAGGAGATGAGAGAAGAGAGAAGGAGATGAGGGAAGAGGGAAGAGAGAAGGAGATGAGGGAAGAGAGAAGGAGATGAGGGAAGAGAGAAGGAGATGAGGGAAGAGAGAAGGAGATGAGGGAGAGAGAAGGAGATGAGGGAAGAGAGAAGGAGATGAGGGAGAGAGAAGGAGATGAGAGAAGAGAGAAGGAGATGAGGGAAGAGAGAAGGAGATGAGGGAAGAGAGAAGGAGATGAGGGAAGAGAAGGAGATGAGAGAGAGAGAAGGAGATGAGGGAGAGAGGAGATGAAGGAGAGAGAAGGAGATGAGGGAAGAGAGAAGGAGATGAGGAAGAGAGAAGGAAATGAGTGAAAGAGAAGGAGATGAGGGAGAACAATAGCACTTGAAAGAAGGGGATGGAGAGATAATCAAATAGACATAAAGAGAGAGGGAGGAGGAAATGGAGAAGAAGACGGTTAAAATGGAAGGGGAGATGGATAGAATGATAACAAGATAGAGAGGGTAAGAGAGGGGTAGAGAAAGACCGAGGTGCAGGGAGAGAGACAGAGACAGAGGGAGAGGGAGAGGGAGAGGGAGAGGGAGAGGGAGTGAGGGAGTGAGGGAGAGAGAGGGAGAGATAGCTAGAGGGAGAGAGAGAGAGAGGGGGGGGGGGGATCACTTACTGTGTCCTCTAAACAGTCTGAGGTGCTGCATAGAGATGAAGGAGGCATGGTTGCCATGGCGGCAGCCCTGCATCCTTTTGTTAAAGATGTCACTCAGGGGGAATCAGGGCTAATGAGAAGGGAGTGTGTGTGTGTGTGTCGTGATCTTAGCAGTCTATTCAGGTGAGTGTGTATTGAGAATATGTGTGTGTGTATTGTGTCCTAGGGTTGAGATAGAGAGAGAGAGAGAGATAGAGAGAGAGAGAGAGAGAGAGAGAGAGAGAGAGAGAGAGAGAGAGAGAGAGAGAGAGAGAGAGAGAGAGAGAGAGAGAGAGAGAGAGAGAGAGAGAGAGAGAGAGAGAGAGTGGGGGGGGGCGTAGGCAACGGTATACATGTAAAGGAATGTCCATTGAAACTGAAAACACAGGAGTTGTGAGTTTTTGTGTGTGTATTTACTTGAGACAGAGGAGTGTATGAGAGAGTGTAGGTGCTGTGTGTGTTGTCTCCATTGAGACTGAGACAGGTAGAGTGTACAGGGCTGCGTAGGTGGACTGTTCTCTCTGCTCTTCATCTCAGAAAATTAGAGAAGAATCAAAGAGGTGCAGGACTCGTTTATTCACTCTCTCTTCCTCTTTTCTTCTCCCTCTCTTTCTTCTCAGCAGAAACAGCCTTGAGGTTCAGACACCCTGTGCCCGCACGCGCACACACACACACATACACACACGCGCGCGGTACACACATATTCATACAAACGCACACGCACAGTAATATTAGTCTGTCAACATTGCCATCAAAGTGTGCGAGGGGGCCTCATTTCAGTCTTTCCTATTTTTCCATTTCCTTTCTTTTATTCTCTCTCTTTCTCTGTCTCTCCACTGACAGGGATAAATAATTTGATCTAGAGGGTTTTCAAATTCCACCACTCTGAGAAGCATGACGTTAATCTTTTATTATCTGCCCTCTCATTCTGCCCTTTTCTTTCTCTTCCATTTCTTTCTGCTTATCCCTCCCTCCCCCCCTCTCCAACCCTATCCCTCCCTCCCTCCCCCTGTCCAACCCTATCCCTCCCTTCCTCCCCCTCTCCAACCCTATCCCTCCCTTCCTCCCCCTCTCCAACCATATCCCTCCCTCCCTCCCCCTGTCCAACCCTATCCCTCCCTCCCTCCCTCCCCATCTCCAACCCTATCCCTCCCTCCCCCTCTCCAACCCTATCCCTCCCTCCCTCCCTCCCCATCTCCAACCCTATCCCTCCCTCCCCCTCTCCAAACCTATCCCTCCCTCCCTCCCCCTGTCCAACCCTATCCCTCCCTCCCTCCCCCTCTCTAACCCTATCCTTCCCTCCCCCTGTCCAACCCTATCTCTCCCTCCCCATCTCCAACCCTACCTTTCCCTCCCCATCTCCAACCCTATCCCTCCCTCCCTCCCCCTCTCCAACCCTATCCCTCCCTCCCCATCTCCAACCCTATCCCTCCCTCCCCCTCTCCAAACCTATCCCTCCCTTCCTCCCCCTCTCCAACCCTATCCCTCACTCCCTCCCCATCTCTAACCCTATCCCTCCCTCCCTCCCCCTCTCCAACCCTATCCCTCCCTCCCCATCTCCAATCCTACCTTTCCCTCCCCATCTCCAACCCTATCCCTCCCTCCCCCTCTCCAACCCTATCCCTCCCTCCCTCCCCCTGTCCAACCCTATCCCTCCCTCCCTCCCCCTGTCCAACCCTATCCCTCCCTCCCCCTTTCCAACCCTTGCCCTCCCTCCCCATCTCCAATCCTATCCCTCCCCCCCTTTCCAACCCTATCCTTCCCTCCCCCTGTCCAACCCTATCCCTCCCTCCCCATCTCCAACCCTACCTTTCCCTCCCCCTCTCCAACCCTATCCCTCCCCCCCTGTCCAACCCTATCCCTCCCTCCCTCCCCCTCTCCAACCCTATCCCTCCCTCCCTCCCCCTGTCCAACCCTATCCCTCCCTTCCTCCCCCTCTCCAACCCTATCTCTCCCTCCCCCTCTCCAACCCTATCCCTCCCTCCCTCCCCATCTCCAACCCTATCCCTCCCTCCCCCTCTCCAACCCTGTCCTGGCTCTAGTCTAATGATTCATATTTCAAATCTAATACCTTTTCATTTAGCCTGTCTCCACTGCTTCAGCCACCACAGCTGATGACCTTAATTGGCTGAGAGAATAGTGGCTTAGAGGGACAGGTACACGCATGTCTGGGTGTATACAAACACACACTCAGTTTACAGGAGATGGGGAGGAGAGAGAGGTAGAGAGAGAGGAGATAGGGTGGAGAGAGAGATGAGATAGGGTGGAGAGAGAGAGGAGATAGGGTGGAGAGAGAGAGGAGGAGAGAGAGGAGGAAATAGGGAGGAGAGAGAGGAGGATATAGGGAGGCGATAGGGAGGAGAGAGAGGTGGAGAGACAGGAGGAGATAGGGAGGAGAGAGAGGTGGAGAGACAGGAGGAGAGAGAGGTAGAGAGAAAGGAGATAGGGTGGGGAGAGGACCAGATAGGGAGGAGAGTGAGGAAGAGATAAGGAGGAGAGAGAGGAGCAGAGAGAGGTGGAGGGAGAGGAGTAGAGAGAGGAGGAGATAGGGAGGAGAGAGAGGGGGAGAGAGAGGGGGAGGAGAGAGAGGAGGAGATAGGAAGGAGAGAAAGAAGGAGAGAGAGGTGGAGAGAGAGGAGGAGAGAAAGAAGGAGAGAGAGGTGGAGATAGGAAGGAGAGAAAGAAGGAGAGAGAGGGGGAGAGAGAGGGGGAGGAGAGAGAGGAGGAGATAGGAAGGAGATAGGAAGGAGAGAAAGAAGAAGAGAGAGGTGGACAGAGAGGAGGAGAGAGGAGGAGATAGGGAGGAGAGAGAGGGGGAGAGAGAGGTGGAGAAAGAGGAGGAGGAGAGAGAGGAGGAGAGAGAGGAGGAGATAGGAAGGAGAGAAAGAAGGAGAAAGAGGTGGAGAGAGAGGTGGAGAGAGAGGAGGAAAGGAGATTTAGATGAGGTGAGAGATGACACGCACACACTCCTATACACACATGCACACACACCACGTGTACACACACAAACACACGTATACACACACACGCCTCTCTCTGTCTCTCCCTTTGATCTCTAGCTCTGCCCCACATTGCATATTAAGATGACCGGGCCCTGTTTGGTATTCCAGAGTGGGCATGCAGCGATGCCAGTCTCCATATCCTCTCCCTGCTTCTCCCTGCTTCCCTCTGAAAGAGAGCAGAAACCCTCTGTCTGTCTCAAGATGCTTATCCCACTAAATGGGTCTGAAATGGCCCGAGAACAGACGGGAGGAGAGAAGGAAGGAGAGAAGGAGGGGGAGAGGGTGGGTGAAGAAGGAGGGAGAGACTGTGGGAGGGATTGAAGGAGGGAAAGAGGGAGGGAGAGGCATTAGGCCCAGGCAGTACAGATGGAGTGAGTGAGTGTGTGAATGAGTGAGTGAGCAGGGGAAGAGAAGCAAAGCGATAGAGCTGATGTTAGCAGAGAGAGGATAATTAAATGTTATTATCACAATGAGCCAGTAATACAGGCTGCTTTATACTGTTATAGACCTTCCCTCCCTCTCTCTAACCCTCCCTTTCTCTGTCTGCCTCAACGAAGGAGGGACAGAGGAGAGAGAGAGCTAGGGATAGATTTAAGCAGAGGGTGGTGGGAGAGTGAGAAAGAGAGGCAGTGAAAGAGGCAAACAGAATTAGAAATAGAGAGTGAGTGAGTGAGTGAGTGAGTGAGTGAGTGAGTGAGGGAGGGCAGGAGGGAGGGAGTGAGTGAGTGAGGGAGTTTGGTGGAGGTTACTGTTCAATGTTTGGGATTAGTATGACTCTAAAACTCTCTCTCTCTTTTCTCTCTCTCTTTCACTCTCTTTCTCTAAGCCCTGGGGATGGCACAGCTTTAGTTAAACTGCTCTATTAAATGGCGCCTGTTGAGAAAATCAAATTATAACTTCCTTTAATCAGTGAGTATCAGTGGCCCACACAGGGAGGGAGAGAGGAAGAGAGGGAGAGAGGAAGAGAGGGAGAGAGGGAGAGAGAGAGAGCGAGGCAGAAAGAGAGAGAGAGAGAGGGAACCTGTCTCCCATCTGCTTTGGTTCCCATGGCAACAAGATGGTGGATGGTGGGGGGTAGGTATGGGCTGTGGAATGTCTGCATCCATCGCTTCCTCTCTAAACATTTGGAGAGAGAGAGAGAGAGAGAGAGAGAGAGAGAGAGAGAACTATATGTCTACTGTAACACTGTAACTATCAGTTCTCTCTAATTCTATCAGTTGTCTACCAGCAGTCTCCCAGTGTTATACCTAGGCCTCATACGGTATCAGTATTATAGCCCTGTTCAATCATAAATCCAGCTCATAAAGTCTGTTCTAATCACTCCCTGATTAGTCAATAACACAGGTGGGTGACTGCTCACATCTCCGGGGGCATCGTCTGCAATGTGGCTCGTTAATGGTCAGTAAATTAACGTTGTTTCAATGTTCCAGTGTGTTTACACTAACCTGCCTAGAGGTACAGAACCGTTAGGAAACACTGCTAGGGGAGAGTCAACAAAGAGAGAGAGCGGGATCGGGGAGGCAAGCAGGATGGAGAGAGGAGAGGAAGATGAGTCCATTCCAACTGGAACCATGTTTCCATCCACAGTTTTTAAAGTGAGTAAAGTCATACTGTATTAAAGTCTCGGTACAATTTGTATAAATGGCGACAGATAATATGTTCATTCAACATGGTGGGATCTTTTTGTTTTAGTAAAAGTAAGTATGCGAGAAATGGAGGTGGAAATGCCTTTATGCACAAATATTGATATAATAGCCATTATATCGAAGTAAACTTGAAGTCACGCAATGATATGGAGTCTGGTCCTCCCACTACGACTCGGGAAACTATGCAGGTTATTAGGCTACAGATGAAATAACTCATGATGAACTTCACAGGGTGGTGATCTTGATGCTCCTTTCCAATAAATATTGAGGGTCTGATTCTGGTGACATGATGATCGACGCTTGACTGCCGTTTGACAACTACAAATATTCTTGCTCTTATCCATAATAATCTCATCATATAGACTAGCCTACCCGCTCTGTCAACCTGGTTTCAGAGCATTTCGTATTATTCTGTACGTAAATTCGAGACAGTCCATTTAGTATGATATGGTACTGTATCTGCAAGCTGTTGGCTAGAGCGCAGGTGCCAAAACCAGAGTAGCAACATTCATCCAATTGGATGAAAAAAGAGTGAGATTTTTTCTTTAATCAGATATGCCCGAAAAGAGAGATGAAACAGAACATTCTACAGGTTGGATCTTATAAGCCTTGTGCTTGTAGAATCCAGGATAGAATATTATAGGACATAATCGAATAGAATAGAAGATTCTGTAGCAACCATCAGTGAGGATCTCTGTAGTGGTGCTTGACTGTTACTCATAGCAACACTGCATACCATGATAATAGGCTGCCTGATGATTGGTCGGACAGCAGAGCTCCAGTGTGTGACCTCATCGGTGTGTGAGTGAGCTCACCGGCTCAGTATTTTGATAACCCTGCCGAGTGAGGCTGCTCTCACCACTGCAGAATCTTCTAATGAACTCACTAAACAAACCCATCCCTACAAAACCAAAACATCAACAGCAGGAACTAGTCTGAGGATACACACATGGCTATAAAAGTGTTTCTCTTAGCAAAGATGAGGTGCTTCTCTGTTGGGTCTATTGTGTCTTTCTGTATTGAATGGGAATTGAAATGAGTCATTGTGCTGGGTGATATGTAAAAAATCACTTCACTTTGACCATAAAGCCCCATTCTATCTGAGTATGTGTGTGGTGTAGCCAACCAAGCCTCTTTTAGGAACAGCAGTGTTGCGAGGACTGGGTACCCGCGCTTTCCCATCTTGCATGGCATCGCCTCTAAGACCTCTCACTGGGCAGGCTGGGGCATGAATAGGTAATCGATTAGTACGGCCTCGTCTCGTCCTGATCAGCAGCAGAATTAGTACCGTATGCTGAAGGAGGATCTCTCTCTCTTCGCCTCTCACTTTCTCTCTCTGTCTTTCTCTCTCCCTCTGCCCCCCCCCCCCCCCTTTCCCCCTGTCAGTGTATCTACAGCGTGTCTCCCTGCATGGCAGCGTTTACTAAAGCGTTAAATAATGCAGAAGGTAATGTGAGAGAGCAGTCAATGTTGGTGTCCTGCTTTAACACACACACATGCACGTACACACACGCACACACTCACGCACACGCACACACGCACTCACGCACACACACACTGTACAAATTCAGATGGTCCCAGAGACAGATCAGACACATAGATAACAGACCAAACACTCACACATATACAGCAACACAAGCACGCACACGCACACTCACATGGAACCAGAGTCAAGTAATCACCTAAATATTTAACCAAGTCTTATGTAGGTATGTTTCATATAATAGGCCACATCGAAATATATGATGAATATTTTGTTTGAGTTGAGTAGAGGAGGGCGGAGCCTGTTGGTCTGTTTCCTCACTGTGTTCTAACTTCCCAGCCAATGAAGCAGCCAGAGTGGGAACACATGAGAGTCAGAACGGCAGCCTGGTAGCTCTGCTAGTGTTCATGTCTAATGCACCCCAGTCTGGGAATACTGTCAGTCGACTATAACTACATAGTGGACTTATCACACACATACACTACAATTCAAATGTTTGGGGTCACTTAGAAATGTCCTTGTTTTTTAAAGAAAAGGCGTCTATTTCTCAAACTGGACACTCTAATGTACTTGTCCTCTTGCTCAGTTGTGCACCGGGGCCTCTTTCTATTCTGGTTAGAGCCAGTTTGTGCTGTTCTGTGAAGGGAGTAGTACACAGCGTTGTACGAGATCTTCAGTTTCTTGGCAATTTCTCGCATGGAATAGCCTTAATTTCTCAGAACAAGAATAGACTGACAAGTTTCAGAAGAAAGTTCTTTGTTTCTGGCCATTTTGAGCCTTTAATCGAACCTACAAATACTGATGCTGCATATACTCAACTAGTCTAAAAAATCTGCAGTTTCCAGCTACAATAGTCATTCACAACATTAACAATGTCTACACTGTATTTCTGATCAATTTTATGTTATTTTAATGGATAAAAATGTGCTTTTCTTTAAAAAACAAGGAAAGTTCTAAGTGACCCCAAACTTTTGAACGATAGTGTATGTACGCACGTACACACATGCACACGCAGACACGCACACACACACACACACACACACACACAAACATGCACAGTCTACACTGAAATCCACAGAGAGAAAGGGACAGAGATCTGTACACAGTTTTATGCTCTGTCACTGATCAGTACTAACATGCACCAACATGTCTAATGTAACCATGACATCAAAAGTCACAAATATGCAGGGCTGGACTGAGAAGCTTAGGAGAGCTTATGTTATGTTGTTCTTGTTGTTCTTATCTGTGTGTAAAAGGACAGAGAGTAGATTTGAGAATGTCAGTTAAACACAGAATATCTCTAGATTATTTTCAGAATTCTGTTTGTCCTTCCTCGGCTCCCATATGACATTATCTCTGTCTTCACAACAAAGACTCCTAACCCTGACACGAGACTTGACTCCTGTCCTGCAATCTGTGTTGTCCTGTACAAATACCCTCTTCCCTCATCCTCTCAGTTTTTGTCCCTACAGAACACTCCAGTAAAGTAGAGTAGCTAGAGACACTCTCTCTCTGTTATTTTTAGTAGATTCTCCAATAAGCAATTACAACAGGCTGTTTAAATAATTGAATCTCTTGTGTCCTGTGGGCTGTTGCGGAGTTGTTCTGAAGGCCCATGGTCTTTCTCTCAGATCTCGTTTACTATTCCTCAAAGCATGAGATTGTCTGTCTGTCTGTCTGTCTGTCTGTCTGTCTGTCGGTCGGTCGGTCGGTCGGTCGGTCGGTCAGTCGGTCTGATTGCAGGTAGAGAATGATGGGTATTAAGACAACTTTCCTACTGTCACTCTTACAGTACTACAACTGTTGGATGACATGGTGGATGAGGTTAGGTTGATGCAATGTTATTTCAATGTTATTATGTGATATTTGTTTGTCTTGCAAGTGGCAAGCACTATGTCATGCACAAACACGTGAACTCTTGCACGCACAAGCAAGCACACAAATAGGCACGCACACACACATAAACACACACACACACACACACACACACACACACACACACACACACACACACACACACACACACACACACACACACACACACACACACACACACACACACACGTTATGTTACAGTAGAGTATCGTGTCCGATGATGACTTCCTCTTCTGAGTTAACGATGAATTCTTTGGTGACTGTAGAGTCCAATCCGAGATCCACAAACTTTATTGTAGGTGTGGCATATGCAGTCTGTGTTGGCGGGGCAGGCATGGTTGTATGTCTTCTGAGCTGTCTCCGCCCACCTCTGTACACCGCTCTGGCAGAGCTGCCGCCAGGTGGAACGGTCGGCAGCAGCATCCTCTAGGTCTGTGGGTTTGATGTTGCACTTCTTCAGTGATGTTTTCAGCTAGTCCTTGTAGCGCTTCCTCTCCCCCCTGCAGACCGCCGGCCAAGATGTAGCTGGCCATACAGGATCTTCTGCGGCAAACGCTCCTGAGACATTCTAATAACATGCCCAAGCCAGCACAGTTGGTGTTGGGTGACCATAGCCTCCATACTCCTACAGTTGGTCTTAGCAAATATGGGGGACACGGTCACACCAGGTGATTCCCAGGATGCGCTGCAGGCATCTTATGTGGAATCGCTCAAGCTGCTTGTTGTGGTGACTGTAAGTGACCCAGGCTTCACAGCTGTAAAGAAGTATAGTGATGCAGACGGCTTGATAGACGGTGACTTTGGTTTGGAGGTGGAGATCTCTGTTTTGGAAGACCATGTGTCTGAGTGTCCCGAAGGTAGCTGATGCTTGCTTGATCCTACTTTGAATTTTAGAAGTTGATACTGCAGTCCTCCGAGACGATGCTGCCCAGGTATTTGAAGGACGGGACTATTGGCAGGGATTTGTGTCCAATGGTGAAGACAGGCATGGTGGGTGGAGTGCTGGATCTCCATTGGCAGACCACCTCTGTCTTAGTGGTGTTGATAGACAGCCCCATCCTGCTATAGACCCTCACAGCCGCTACAAGGATGGACTAAAGGTCTTCTGGAGTGTGGGCCACAGGAGTACAGTCATCAGCATACTGCAGCTCAAGAACCCGCTCAGTCAAAACCTTGGTGGCTGCTTGGAACCGCCTGATGTTGAATAGGTTTCCATCCAGCCTGAAGTCCACCGCAACACCGCTGCTGTCTTCAAGCTCCTTGTGGAGAAGCTGGGCGACACATAGGAGGAAGATGTTAAAGAGGACAGGTGCCAGCACCCCCCTGCATCACACCGATGCTTACTCCAAAGAGCACTGAATCTTGCCCTCCTATGTCCACCTGAGCCGTCATCCCATCATGGAACTGGCAAAGGATGTTGACAAATTAGTCTGGACAGCCAATTTTGAGTAGAATGCCACATAGTAGTTCTCTGCTGTGTTGAAGTGTTGAAGGCCTTGGAGAGGTCCTGTTGTTGTTCACGGCACTTCTCCTGGAGTTGCCGTGCCGTGAATATCATGTCGACCGTACTCCTGTTCTTTCGGAAGCCGCATTGTGACTCTGGCAGCAGTTCCTCTGTGATGTTATTCACCAGCCTGTGTAGCATCACCTGGGCCAGGACCTTGCCGGACACAGCCAGAAGGGATATCCCTCGGCTGTTGCCGCAGAGGGATTTGTCACCGTTGTTCTTATAGATGTTGACAATGTTTGCATCCCGCCGCTGTTGGGGGACGATCTCCCGGTCCCAAACCTCTGTGATGTACTGGTGGAGTGTTCTGGTGCAGAAGTAATCTCCCTTCTTGAGTAGCTCTGCCGGGATGCTGTCAGCACCAGGAACCTTGTTGTTCTTGAGTGAACGGATAGCTCATAACACCTTTTGGAAGGTTGGCGAAGGTTGGAAGGTTGGTGAGGTCTTGAATACACACACACACACGCACACACGCACACACACACACACACACACACACACACACACACACACACACACACACACACACACACACACACACACACACACACACACACACACACACACACACACACACACACACACACACACACACACACACACACACACACACGCACACAGACACACACACACACAGAAAGAAAGGGGGCTGGGAGCTAGCAGGGGCCTCAGAGGAGAAGAGAAACATTAAGCACAAGAAGTCAGAGTGGTCCTCTTATTTAATATTTAATCAAGATACATATCAAATGTAATCCAAATGTGTAATTATGACTACTGGGGATTGAATCAGTTGGTGTGTTTGTACATGGTTGTGTGTGTGTGTGTGTGTGTGTGTGTGTGTGTGTGTGTGTGTGTGTGTGTGTGTGTGTGTGTGTGTGTGTGTGTGTGTGTGTGTGTGTGTGTGTGTGTGTGTGTGTGTGTGTAAGCTATTACATTTATTACGGAGAAACAGACCCTTATCCCCTTCTTCCCTCTTTTGGTATATGCCTATCTTATAATATCACCTTCCTTCTCTGTGTGTCAGACTTCCTGACACGTTAATAATTTAATCAATGTGTCTACCTCACTGTGTGTAGCATCAAAATGAAAATGCATTGCAGTAGAGGAGGAGGAAGAGGGGAGACAAGGGAGTTAGTTAAAGTAGATTCCTAATCAGTATGCAGTGAATGCTATGCTGTGTGTGTTCGATATTATGCAGGTAATGGTATAAGCCCTATGTAGCCTATGCACACACCGTTTACTGGGTTTTAATAGTCATTTTCATGTCAAACCAGTGGAATATAATATTCAAATTTTCAAAAGCCTACTTGTCCGTGTTTTCTGTCCGACAGTTACATTCTCATTGGCACACAGACCAGGGGTGTATTCATTACGTCTTGCAACGGATACCTTTTACCATTTAAGAACCAAGCGGAAGCAATCAAAATGGGAAAGGTGCTACTTGAATTTGTCCAATAGAAACTCTCGTTTTCGTTGCAAAACGTTTTCTGTTTGGAGTAAACAGTTTCTGCTGCCGAAGCGTTTTGCAACAGAATTGTCGTAATGAATATATCCAGGGGTGTGTTCAGCAGAACGCAACGTTTTGGAACGTTCAGATAGAAATAATCTACGTAGAACAAACATGAATCTAACACCTAGAATAAGGAATCACATTGGCGCCATTCGTGACATTTCTATCTGCAACGTTCGACAACGTTTGGCAGCTGAGCATTGCCCTGACCTAGAATTGCTACTTAGAATTCGGACTAAACCAACACGCTGGGACGGGCGGGGGAAACAGTAGGAAATCTTGGCTATAATGTAGTAGGACGGACCGCTGGAAGCTCAGGCGAAGGGGGAGACACATTGCTCTTTAATATCGTTGGACGAATAATGTTGCTATTTGATTACTACAATCAGGCTATAGAACGTAGCGAAGCAGGCCCGAGGAATCATTCCAGGTGAGTTTTCGGGGAAAGTGTCGTTGTGGCCGCTTTCCTCTTGGCAAGGCTACACGCGGGTCCGCCTCCCAGGGACATCTCAGTCCGGTATCCGCTGTACCCCTGTTCCCGAAGGATGGCCATAAAACCCGCCGTACCTGGTTTGACACAAGGAGTGATCGTTTTTTCACATCAACGGTGATTTTTTTTCTCTTTTGTGAATACAGCGGATTATTTCACACAACGTTGACAGGATGTGTTATTACGCGCGGAGGAATATTTTTTTTTAACACTATACAAGAGGAGGACCGATCGTGTTTCGCGAAACTGAAAATACGGTGCAGCATGCATGTGCCACATTCTTCAACATAATTCGGCGCAGGCATTATACAATTAATATTTGCTTTAAAAAGGCGTAGGCTATTTTAGGTACACTAAAGGGCCTAACAAATATGTAGCCCCTACCTACCCTATTTGGCTATCCACACAGAGAACCTATATCCTACGTGGTATTAAGCACAAGCGAATTTCGTTCACGACAACATTGTTACATTGTTACAGTACTGAACTTGGAAATATAACGCCGACTGTCGTGGGAGTGGCTTTTTATTTGTCTTAGACAACGCTTCAAATGTTTCCCTTTAATTGTTGTCTGTTTTATGGCCGCTGATTTGGACAAGCAGGGTTATGCCGTGGCAAAAGCCGTGAGACCCCCCCACCTTTCGGGGCCGACTTTGTTTGCGCTGGCCGGGGCTGTGTGTGAGTGAGTGAGAGAAGGCGAGCGCAGTATAGTCCCTTCCCCCCAACTCTCTGGTGAAACAGGAACAACTTTTTTTAGGATAAAAAAGTTGCTGGAGTTTGGAGCGCCCTGGAGTACTGAGGCCGCCAAATACTAGCCAGTGAGACGCTGAGATTTCAGGGGGGGGGGGGGCACTGTTTCGGGGTCTTTCGTTTGTTTCACTCGTTTGCAAACCTAGCCTACGGTTATGTTATTTGACGGTGTATTTATGGCTGGCAATGTCATGCGGTAGTAGACTAGCTATACAGTTATAGGTCTACAGTACTTGAAATCAAGTGATAGCACTGAGGATGCCCGATATGTAAACTAACCAAGGCCAGATAGGCCTACACGATTAAGTGGTGTTGAATGTGTGTGTCAACGGCCACAGTCCTGCTTGTTTTCGTTTCTCCCAGTCACATAATTGATTAATTATTGTTATTGATTGGCTAGAGTCCAAACACCTGGTTACCCTGAACCCTAATATGTCTGATAGCAACAATACGAACCAGTAGACATACGCTGCCCCTTCTGGACTGAAGTCTTCTCTCTTCTAGTCCAGTGTTTACCACCAACCCGGAGTGCTTCTTTTGTTCCAGCCCAGCACTAATACACCTGAATCGGCTCATCAAATCATTTTATTTGTCACATGCGCTGAATACAGGTGTAAACCTTAGAGTGAAATGCTTACTTACAAGCCCTTAACCAACAATGAAATTCAAGAAATAGAGTTAAGAAAATATTTACTAAATCAATTAAGGAAAAAAAAGAAACTAACACAAGATAATTACATATCAATAACAAGGCTATATACAGGGGATACCGGTACCGAGTCAATGTATGGGGGTACTGGTTAGTCGAGGTAATTTGTAAAGTGACTATGCATAGATAATAAACAGCTAGTAGCAGCACTGTAAAAACAAATCGGATGGGGTGTGTGTGTATATGTAAATAGTCCGGGTGGCCATTTGATTAATTGTTTAGCAGTCTTATGGCTTGGGGGTAAATGCTGTTAAAGAGCCTTTTGGTCCTAGACTTGGAGCTCCGGTTTCGCTTGCTGTGCAGTATCATAGAGAACAGTGTATGAAGTTGAGTTGTAAGAGCTCTGGGCAAGAAGAAAAGTTTCAACACCCCTTAGGTCTCCAGGATCAGGGTTGGAGACCATTTAACCATTGAGCTAGGCTAGGCTAGTTCTAGAGAGGGGAAACTAATTCCTAGATAGAATGTATTCTACTAAAGAGGGGCTGAACTAGTTCACATTTGAAGAATTGGCGCTGTTGTATCGTTTGTGGCAGTGTAACATGTCTTTATGCAACAGACGGTTATTGGATGAGTAAAAAACTCTGTCTCTCTTAGGTGTGTGTTTGGCTGCGGAGACCTGTGTCTGTGAGGGTGTTGCCAGTGACTGAGCAAGGATCAGCTCCTGTGTTCAGGTGGCTTTGTCTGAGTGGGAGGAGTCAGGGTTCAAAGGTTGTGGCTCTGGGGACCCAAGGGCTGGATCTCCATATGAGGCCCTGCTGAGAGGGCTGGAGACCTACTAAGGTAATCAATCAATTACTATAGTCTGTCTGACACACACACACACACAGACACACTACCTTTGCCTGTTGAACATTCAAGGCTGTGAGGGGAGAAGAGATGACCCTGGATTGTTTTGGCCTGGCAGTGCTATCTGTGATCTATACATGGTGAAGACACAGGAAGCTCAGGGTGTTCTGCCTGAGAAAACCATCCACACTGTTTATTTATCTGTTATCTAATCCACAGACTGTTAACCAAAAACCACTGCAAGGAAGAGGACAGGGAAATGGATATGGGTGTATTAAGGACAATTTATTTTTTTCCTTAGTTAATTTGCCTCATGTTTCCTGTATAGTTCACTTCATGGCTTTTCAAATTAGTAGGAGAGAAATGTGTGTTAGGGATCTATTCAATCCGTGGTGCTGAAGATCTGCTTTATAGCGCGATTGACAGTTAAAAGCATTGTTCCCGCGGTCGCGGAGAATGCATTCTCTGTAAACGCTGCATATTAGGGCTGTGTCGATACCATTATTGCAATATTTGTTCTGTGGCAAATGAAAACACGAAGCAGACCAAACATTTTGGACCTTTAAAAACCTGCTGTGTGTGAAATATAGTGTGCTATAGCTTGGAAAATAAATAAATGTGACAACATAATGATGTTTGTTTCCAACAGTTTTCCTAAAGAAGTGAAATCTGCTTCGTGTCTTGTTTCCTTGCCGCGATACTTGTATCCTCCCGGCCCTACTGCATATGCCAGCTCAATCGGAAATTATCATTAAATGAATGGTGATCTTCCGCGGTACTTTGGCAATACGGATTGAATCCGGCCCTATGTGTTTAGAGAGAGATGCATGATGTGCTTTAGCTTCACACACGTGACTGACAGCAGGGCGTCAGTAAGGCAAGGCACACCAACATACACCCACACACTGTATGTAGGTAGGTAGGGGAAACAGAACAGTGACACAACATGAGGAACCAGTCTTTTCAGACATTGGCTATGACTCACTATAGAAACCCATTCCCCAGCATGGCGAGAGCCGCTGTCTGTCCCAGATAATATTCCTCTCCGTTTAACCATCCCACCAAATCTGTCTTTAAACTCCAGCTGACTTCTTAGACTCTCCAATCCCTTTTGTCATGTACCTCTCCTCTCTGTAGCTACATGCTGTATAGCTGCTTTAACAGCTGAGGTCTAGAAACCGTCAGTATTGAACCTGGCATGTCCTACAGGCCCACAGAATACAGGCTGCTGGTGTGTTTGTGCGTGTAATGCATGTGTGTGTGTTGGGCAATCCTCACTAGAGGTCGACCGATTATGATTTTTCAACGCTGATACCGATACCGATTATTGGAGGACCAAAAAAAGCCGATGCCGAATAATCGGACGATTTTTTAATATTTTTTATTTGTAATAATGACAATTACAACAATACTGAATGAACACTTATTTTAACTTAATATAATACATCAATAAAATCAATTTAGCCTCAAATAAGTAATGAAACATGTTCAATTTGGTTTAAATAATGCAAAAACAAAGTGTTGGAGAAGAAAGTAAAAGTGCAATATGTGCCATGTAAGAAAGCTAACGTTTATGTTCCTTGCTCAGGACATGAGAACATATGAAAGCTGGTGGTTCCTTTTAACATGAATCTTCAATATTCCCAGGTAAGAAGTTTTAGGTTATAGTTATTATAGGAATTATAGGACTATTTTTCTCTATACAATTTGTATTTCATATACCTTTGACTATTGGATGTTCTTATAGGCACTTTAGTATTGCCAGTGTAACAGTATAGCTTCCGTCCCTCTCCTTGCTCCGACCTGGGCTCGAACCAGGAACACATTGACAACAGCCACCCTCGAAGCAGTGTTACCCATGCAGAACAAGGGGAACAACTACTCCAAGTCTCAGAGCGAGTGACGTTTGAACTATTAGCACGCACCCCGCTAACTAGCTAGCCATTTCACATCGGTTACACCAGCCTAATCTCGGGAGTTGATAAGCTTGAAGCATTGCGAAGATCTGCTGGCAAAACGCACGAAAGTGCTGTTTGAATGAATGCTTACGAGCCTGCTGCTGCCTACCACTGCTCAGTCAGACTGCTCTATCAAATCATAGACTTAATTATAACATAATAACACACAGAAATACGAGCCTTAGGTCATTAATAGGGTCGAATCCGGAAATTATCATCTCGAAAACAAAACGTTTATTCTTTCAGTGAAATACGGAACCGTTCCGTATTTTATCTAATGGGTGGCATCCATAAGTCTAAATATTCCTGTTACATTGCACAACCTTCAATGTTATGTCATAATTACGTAAAATTCTGGCAAATTAGTTCGCACCGAGCCAGGCGGCCCAAACTGTTGCATATACCCTGACTCTGCTTGCAATGAACGCAAGAGAAGTGACACAATTTCACCTGGTTAATATTGCCTGCTGACCTGGATTTCTTTTAGCTAAATATGCAGGTTTAAAAATATATACTTCTGTGTATTGATTTTAAGAAAGGCATTGATGTTTATGGTTGGGTACATTCGTGCAACGATTGTGCTTTTTTCGCAAATGCGCTTTTGTTAAGTCATCCCCTGTTTGGCGAAGTTGGCTGTCTTTGTTAGGAAGAAATAGTCTTCACACAGTTCGCAACGAGCCAGGCGGCCCAAACTGCTGCATATACCCTGACTCTGTTGCACAGAACGCAAGACAAGTGACACAATTTTCCTAGTTGAAAGAAATTAATGTTAGCAGGCAATATGAACTAAGTATGCAGGTTTAAAAATCTATACTTGTGTATTGATTTTAAGAAAGGCATTGATGTTTATGGTTAGGTACACGTTGGAGCAACGACAGTCCTGTTTCGCGAATGCGCACCGTATCGATTATATGCAACGCAGGACACGCTAGATAAACTAGTAATATCATCAACCATGTGTAGTTAACTAGTGATTATGATTGATTGATTGATTGTTTTTTCTAAGATAAGTTTAATGCTAGCTAGTAACTTACCTTGGCTTCTACTGCATTCGCGTAACAGGCAGGCTCCTCGTGGAGTGCAATGTAAAGCAAGTGGTTAGAGCGTTGGACTAGTTAACCGTAAGGTTGCAAGATTGAATCCCCAAGCTGACATGGTAAAAATCTGTCGTTCCGCCCCTGAACAAGGCAGTTAACCCACCGTTCCTAGGCCATCATTGAAAATAAGAATGTGTTCGTAACTGACTTGCCTAGTTAAATAAAGGTGTAAAAAAAACAAACAGCCAAATTGGTTTCCAAAAATACCGTTTCCCGATTGTTATGAAAACTTGAAATCGGCCCTAATTAATCGGCCATTACGATTAATGGGCCGACCTCTAATCCTCACGGTGATGTGTGGGCCAGGCTGTAGTTGGGCTATTCCACAGAGTGATGCTGAGACTCAGATTTCTCACTTTAAAATGCAGCTCTATGCACAAAGACTACTTTTAACAATTTCCTCTAAAAATTTGACAAACACATTTAGTTGAAGAACAGTGCAGATGCCAAGTTTGTTAACAGAAGAACGGCACCAACAGCACAAACCGTCATTCTGTTACCAAACCTTGCATCTGCACTGTTCTTCAAGTACATTTATTTTTGTACAATTCAGTAGAAATTGTTAATAGTAGTCCTTGTTCAGAGCTGTATGTTTTATTTAACTCTGGTTTGTCACCTGGTCTGGTGCTGTTCCAAGGTTCCAGAACCCTGGGCTCCTTTATCGCTCCAGAACACTTCCAGAACGTCTCATTACTTTGTTCCCCACTAAGGTTCCATATGATCCTTCTGCCCAGTCTCAGTGAAACTCTGTGTCTACCAGCCTGTGTGTCTGTGAATGTGCCTGCATGTCTATAATATGTGTAAGTGTTGGTGTGTTTCTGTGTCTGCCTGTGTGCTTTAATTGGGCAGGTCTTTGCCAGTGTGTTTAAAATTCCATGGGAATGACACACCAGGGTAAAGTGTGGTAATTCAGGGACAGACCCTGGTTCATGTTCTCTCCACAGGGCTAATGTTGGCCTACAAGACAGGAGAGGAGGTGTGTGTGTGTGATGTAATCATCAAAGATAAGAATTACTTCCACAAATATGCCCTCTGCAGCTTTTATTGTGTAAGCCTTGGGTCAGTAGGACCTTATTGGAGGTGTGTGTACAGTATGTTAGACACAAAACAGACAGACTTTGAGCTCAGCTAAATCTGCTCTCTCTGTCCCCATGCTCCACCCATTCCTCAGGATCACTAATCAATGACTTGGTCTCACGCCATCAAAAATGACCACACGCTCCTGCTGCTCACCAGAAAATGACTGGGGGGAGGGGAAGTGTACAGTATAGAAATGGACCACATAGATTTAACATCACAATATCCAGTTGTATGACAGACCATCAGAAATGTTTGCATGATAGACTGGAATGTTTCAATGTGTGTTACACGCCAACATATTTATTTTGTTGTTGCACATCAAATGGAAATATTTGCATTGTGCTATTTCAGTGGTGCCTACATTTTAGCCGGGCGTATCCAGCTCCCTCAGAGTAGAGAGAAGTGTGTGTTGTGTTCACTCTGTCTCTGGGGCACAGGGCCTCACAAGGCTCCCTCTGACCGCTGGGATTTCTCACAATGCCTTGAGCCGCAGGGAAATGTCCTCACAGCATGAGCTAAGGAGGAATGTAGACAGTGTGGGAGCGACCAGAGGGATGGAGGGAGGTAGTCACGGACGAGAGAACACTGCAGAGGGAGGGCAGGGGAGGACAGGAGGTGAGAGGACAGGGCAGGAGAGGTGAGGTGAGAGGACATGGCAGGAGAGGACAGGGCAGGAGAGGTGAGGTGAGGTGAGAGGACATGGCAGGAGGTGAGATGAGAGGACAGGGAAGGAGAGGTGAGATGAGAGGACAGGGCAGGAGAGGTGAGGTGAGAGGACAGGGCAGGAGAGGTGAGGTGAGGTGAGAGGACATGGCAGGAGGTGAGATGAGAGGACAGGGCAGGAGAGGTGAGGTGAGAGGACATGGCATGAGAGGACAGGGCAGGAGAGGTGAGGTGAGAGGACATGGCAGGAGGTGAGATGAGAGGGCAGGAGAGGTGAGAGGACAGGGCAGGAGAGGACAGGGCAGGAGAGGTGAGGTGAGAGGACATGGCAGGAGAGGACATGGCAGGAGAGGTGAGGTGAGAGGACATGGCAGGAGAGGACAGGGCAGGAGAGGTGAGATAAGAGGACATGGCAGGAGAGGTGAGGTGAGAGGACATGGCAGGAGAGGTGAGGTGAAAGGACATGGCAGGAGAGGACAGGGCAGGAGGTGAGATGAGAGGACATGGCAGGAGAGGTGAGGTGAGAGGACAGGGCAGGAGAGGACATGGCAGGAGAGGTGAGATGAGAGGACATGGCAGGAGAGGACAGGGCAGGAGAGGTGAGGTGAGAGGACATGGCAGGAGAGGACATGGCAGGAGAGGTGAGATGAGAGGACATGGCAGGAGAGGACAGGGCAGGAGAGGTGAGGTGAGGACATGGCAGGAGAGGTGAGGTGAGAGGACATGGCAGGAGGTGAGGTGAGAGGACATGGCAGGAGGTGAGATGAGAGGACAGGGCAGGAGAGGTGAGGTGAGAGGACAGGGCAGGAGAGGACAGGGCAGGAGAGGTGAGGTGAGAGGACATGGCAGGTGAGGTGAGAGGACATGGAAGGAGAGGACAGGGCAGGAGAGGTGAGGTGAGAGGACATGGAAGGAGAGGTGAGGTGAGAGGGCAGGAGAGGGGAGGGCAGAAAAGGTGAGGTGAGAGGGCAGGAGGTGAGGTGAGAGGGCAGGAGAGGGGAGGGCAGAAGAGGTGAGATGAGAGGACAGGGCAGGAGGTGAGATGAGAGGACAGGGCAGGAGGTGAGATGAGAGGACAGGGCAGGAGGTGAGGTGAGAGGACAGGAGGTGAGAGGAGCTAGTGTGTTGGAAGCACTGGAGTTGCAGTTGGAGGTATCAGGTTGTATCCACCTATATTACGTACTCTGAATAAACAATCTAGGTTAAATCTGTTAGCAACTTCTATGCTGTTTGTGCCCTGGTATTTGCCCTGGTATTTGCCCTGGTATTTGCCCTGGTATTTGTCCTGGTATTTGCCCTGGTATTTGCCCTGGTATTTGCCCTGGTATTTGTCCTGGTATTTGCCCTGGTATTTGCCCTGGTATTTGCCCTGGTATTTGCCCTGGTATTTGTCCTGGTATTTGCCCTGGTATTTGCCCTGGTATTTGTCCTGGTATTTGCCCTGGTATTTGCCCTGGTATTTGCCCTGGTATTTGTCCTGGTATTTGTCCTGGTATTTGCCCTGGTATTTGCCCTGGTATTTGTCCTGGTATTTGCCCTGGTATTTGTCCTGGTATTTGCCCTGGTATTTGCCCTGGTATTTGCCCTGGTATTTGCCCTGGTATTTGTCCTGGTATTTGCCCTGGTATTTGTCCTGGTATTTGCCCTGGTATTTGCCCTGGTATTTGAGCAATATAAAAGTGTGTATCTTACGGTGTATGCACTTTTCTATGTGAGAGCCAGAAAGGTGGAGCAAGAGAGAGAAGGATAATCTGTGGTGAGGTGTGTGAGACGATCAGTGCAGCAGTAGAGCTGCAGAGTGCCAGTCCTGCTGCCAGCTCTGACCCGCCTGGCCGACACGCATGGCACCATGCATGCCCAGGCACAGACAGCAGATGTGAGTCAGCTCTGTGTGTGTCTCCTGTAAATTTTTCCCTGTCTCTCCTGCCTGCAGGTTTTGGGGTCACACACGCTTCTCTTCCCGGTGCAGTGATGGCCACATCTGTATCATGACCCTGATGGACATGGTGAGTGCCTTAGCATGACATTACAACATTACATAACATATGATGCAGCATAGCAGTGGGGAGGTGAGACTACTTTGTTTAGGCTACAAGATGCTACTACTAGCTCAGTTGAATACACTTGGAGACAGACAGAGCGAGAAGGAAGATAGACAGGGAGAGAGAATGAGATGGAGAGCAACAGAGGTGTGTGCTACAGGCATGTATAGTGAGGGAGTTAAGCATGTGGAACATTCAAAGTTCACGGTAAATAACAAGAGCTCACTCATAACTCTGTGTGTGCATACGAATATGTGTGTGTGTGTGTATGAATGCTTGTGTGTTTTGTCTTAGCATGGTGAATGTATGTCACACCCCTCCCTTGGCATCACAGCTGTATATTTAGCCATTACCCTGCGTTCTGAGCATTGTGTGTGTTATATACAAGGCGTGGTGTGTGTGTGTGTGTGTGTGTGTGTCTGGCACCGTGTACAGGAAGCCACCTGAACAGGTGAACTCCCAGGTGTCGGCTGTCAGCCGAGCAGAGCAGGAAGAGCAAGGCATCCCTGTGTCAGACATGTTGGTGGGAAAGACGACTCAGTGAACTTAACAGGGAGCTTCATAGAGATGAATGTTCCCTCTGCTCTCTCTGCTAAGTCCTGTTGTGTGTCTGACTGTCTGTCTGGGGGGATGTACAGTCAAAGGGATTTACTGTCTTTGTCTTAGACTGTCGATTAGAGGGTGTGTGTGTGTGAAGCTAAGCTAACATAGCCGTCCCTTAGACCTGAAGTAACCATAGGTGTAGTCTAGTGGTACTGACGGTTGACATTGCAGTGTAGGGTGGTGGTGTTACATTGTATGGAATCCAGGCTGGGTTGATACATGCTACCTGTGTGTTTGCATGTATGTTTTCACTGTGATTGTGCAAGATTGGTGTGTCTATGCTACTGTGCCAGTGGTTATACAGGCTTAGCTGGGTGTGTGTGTGTGTGTTTCTGTCTGTGAGTCATTGTCTTGCAGAGAGAGGAGAGAAGCGAGGGAGAGTTTAAGTGTAAACAAATAGTGGGAAAAAATGATTTAGAGCGGGAGGAGAAGGACAGAGGGGATAGAGCGAGAGAGAAAGAAAGAAAGGGGGGGTAGCGAGCTACTCACTGCTCTGTTGTGGCTGAGCTGCGAAATGGGATTTGCATAAATGAGGCTGAAACGTCAGCAGGCCTTTTACATCCAGCAGGGCTAAGAGGTGGGTGATTGACTGATCAGCTAATAGAGGGAGAGGAACCTCTCTGACTATCCCTTTCTGTATGTGTGTGTGTGTGGTTGCTGGTGTGTGTGTGTGTGTGTGTGTGTGTGTGTGTGTGTGTGTGTGTGTGTGTGTGTGTGTGTGTGGTGGCTGGTGTGTGTGTGGTGGCTGGTGTGTGTGTGGTGGCTGGTGTGTGTGTGTGGTTTCTGCTGTGTGTGTGTGTGTGTGTGGTTTCTGCTGTGTGTGTGTGTTTTTAGTTTCTTCTGTGTGTGTGTGTGTTTGGTTTCTGCTGTGTGTGTGTGTGTGTGTGTGTGTGTGTGTGTGTGTGGTTCCTGCTGTGTGTGTGTGTGGGGGGGGTTTCTGCTGTGTGTGTGGGGGGGGTTCTGCTGTGTGTGTGTGGGGGGTTTCTGCTGTGTGTGTGTGTGGGGGGTTTCTGCTGTGTGCGTGTGTGGGGGGTTTCTGCTGTGTGTGTGTGTGTGGGGTTTCTGCTGTGTGTGTGGGGGGGGTTTCTGCTGTGTGTGTGTGTGTGTGTGTGGGGGGGGGGGGTTCTGCTGTGTGTGTGTGGTTTCTGCTGTGTGTGTGTGTGTGTGTGTGTGTGTGTGTGTGGTTTCTGCTGTGTGTGTGTGTGTGGTTTCTGCTGTGTGTGTGTGTGTGTGTGTGGTTTCTGCTGTGTGTGTGTGGTTTCTGCTGTGTGTGTGGTTTCTGCTGTGTGTGTGGTTTCTGCTGTGTGTGTGTGTGTGGTGTCTGCTGCATTTATGTGTGTGGTTTCTGCTGTGTGTGTGTGGGTGTGGTTTCTGCTGTGTGTGTGGGTGTGGTTTCTGCTGTGTGTGGGTGTGGTTTCTGCTGTGTGTGGGTGTGGTTTCTGCTGTGTGTGTGTGTGTGTGTGTGTGGTTTCTGCTGTGTGTGTGTGTGGTTTCTGCTGTGTGTGTGTGTGGTTTCTGCTTTGTGAGTGTGTGGTTTCTGCTTTGTGAGTGTGTGGTTTCTGCTTTGTGTGTGTATGGTTTCTGCTGTGTGTGTGTGGTGTCTGCTGCATTTGTGTGTGTAGT